>NC_134695.1:80407637-80661964 GCF_050947455.1 Rhinoderma darwinii
TATCACCTGCACAGCACAAGTTACATGTTACACAGGACCCTTCTCTGATATCACCTGCACAGCACAAGTTACATGTTACACAGGACCCTCCTCTGATATCACCTGTACAGGACAAGTTACATGTTACACAGGACCCTTCTCTGATATCACCTGCACAGCACAAGTTACATGTTACACAGGACCCTCCTCTGATATCACCTGCACAGCACAAGTTACATGTTACACAGGACCCTTCTCTGATATCACCTGCACAGGACAAGTTACATGTTACACAGGACCCTTCTCTGATATCACCTGCACAGCACAAGTTACATGTTACACAGGACCCTTCTCTGATATCACCTGTACAGGACAAGTTACATGTTACACAGGACCCTTCTCTGATATCACCTGCACAGCACAAGTTACATGTTACACAGGACCCTTCTCTGATATCACCTGCACAGCACAAGTTACATGTTACACAGGACCCTCCTCTGATATCACCTGCACAGCACAAGTTACATGTTACACAGGACCCTTCTCTGATATCACCTGCACAGGACAAGTTACATGTTACACAGGACCCTTCTCTGATATCACCGGCACAGCACAAGTTACATGTTACACAGGACCCTCCTCTGATATCACCTGCACAGGACAAGTTACATGTTACACAGGACCCTTCTCTGATATCACCTGCACAGCACAAGTTACATGTTACACAGGACCCTTCTCTGATATCACCTGCACAGGACAAGTTACATGTTACACAGGACCCTCCTCTGATATCACCTGCACAGCACAAGTTACATGTTACACAGGACCCTCCTCTGATATCACCTGCACAGCACAAGTTACATGTTACACAGGACCCTTCTCTGATATCACCTGCACAGGACAAGTTACATGTTACACAGGACCCTCCTCTGATATCACCTGCACAGCACAAGTTACATGTTACACAGGACCCTTCTCTGATATCACCTGCACAGGACAAGTTACATGTTACACAGGACCCTTCTCTGATATCACCTGCACAGCACAAGTTACATGTTACACAGGACCCTCCTCTGATATCACCTGCACAGCACAAGTTACATGTTACACAGGACCCTCCTCTGATATCACCTGCACAGGACAAGTTACATGTTACACAGGACCCTTCTCTGATATCACCTGCACAGCACAAGTTACATGTTACACAGGACCCTTCTCTGATATCACCTGCACAGCACAAGTTACATGTTACACAGGACCCTTCTCTGATATCACCTGCACAGCACAAGTTACATGTCACACAGGACCCTCCTCTGATATCATCTGCACAGGACAAGTTACATGTTACACAGGACCCTTCTCTGATATCACCTGCACAGGACAAGTTACATGTTACACAGGACCCTCCTCTGATATCACCTGCACAGCACAAGTTACATGTTACACAGGACCCTTCTCTGATATCACCTGCACAGCACAAGTTACATGTTACACAGGACCCTTCTCTGATATCACCTGCACAGCACAAGTTACATGTTACACAGGACCCTTCTCTGATATCACCTGCACAGCACAAGTTACATGTCACACAGGACCCTCCTCTGATATCATCTGCACAGGACAAGTTACATGTTACACAGGACCCTTCTCTGATATCACCTGCACAGGACAAGTTACATGTTACACAGGACCCTCCTCTGATATCACCTGCACAGCACAAGTTACATGTTACACAGGACCCTTCTCTGATATCACCCGCACAGCACAAGTTACATGTTACACAGGACCCTCCTCTGATATCACCTGCACAGCACAAGTTACATGTTACACAGGACCCTCCTCTGATATCACCTGCACAGGACAAGTTACATGTTACACAGGACCCTCCTCTGATATCACCTGCACAGCACAAGTTACATGTTACACAGGACCCTCCTCTGATATCACCTGCACAGCACAAGTTACATGTTACACAGGACCCTCCTCTGATATCACCTGCACAGGACATGTTACATGTTACACAGGACCCTTCTCTGATATCACCTGCACAGGACAAGTTACATGTTACACAGGACCCTCCTCTGATATCACCTGCACAGGACAAGTTACATGTTACACAGGACCCTTCTCTGATATCACCTGCACAGCACAAGTTACATGTTACACAGGACCCTCCTCTGATATCACCTGCACAGCACAAGTTACATGTTACACAGGACCCTTCTCTGATATCACCTGCACAGCACAAGTTACATGTTACACAGGACCCTCCTCTGATATCACCTGCACAGCACAAGTTACATGTTACACAGGACCCTTCTCTGATATCACCTGCACAGCACAAGTTACATGTTACACAGGACCCTCCTCTGATATCACCTGCACAGCACAAGTTACATGTTACACAGGACCCTTCTCTGATATCACCTGCGCAGCACAAGTTACATGTTACACAGGACCCTTCTCTGATATCACCTGCGCAGCACAAGTTACATGTTACACAGGACCCTCCTCTGATATCACCTGCACAGCACAAGTTACATGTTACACAGGACCCTCCTCTGATATCACCTGCACAGGACAAGTTACATGTTACACAGACCCTTCTCTGATATCACCTGCACAGCACAAGTTACATGTTACACAGGACCCTTCCTCTGATATCACCTGCACAGCACAAGTTACATGTTACACAGGACCCTCCTCTGATATCACCTGCACAGGACAAGTTACATGTTACACAGGACCCTCCTCTGATATCACCTGCACAGCACAAGTTACATGTTACACAGGACCCTCCTCTGATATCACCTGCACAGGACAAGTTACATGTTACACAGGACACTTCTCTGATATCACCTGCACAGGACAAGTTACATGTTACACAGGACCCTCCTCTGATATCACCTGCACAGCACAAGTTACATGTTACACAGGACCCTTCTCTGATATCACCTGCACAGCACAAGTTACATGTTACACAGGACCCTTCTCTGATATCACCTGCACAGCACAAGTTACATGTTACACAGGACCCTTCTCTGATATCACCTGTACAGGACAAGTTAGATGTTACACAGGACCCTTCTCTGATATCACCTGCACAGCACAAGTTACATGTTACACAGGACCGTTCTCTGATATCACCTGCACAGCACAAGTTACATGTTACACAGGACCCTCCTCTGATATCACCTGCACAGCACAAGTTACATGTTACACAGGACCCTCCTCTGATATCACCTGCACAGGCCAAGTTACATGTTACACAGGACCCTTCTCTGATATCATCTGCACAGCACAAGTTACATGTTACACAGGACCCTCCTCTGATATCACCTGCACAGGACAAGTTACATGTTACACAGGACCCTCCTCTGATATCACCTGCACAGCACAAGTTACATGTTACACAGGACCCTTCTCTGATATCACCTGCACAGCACAAGTTACATGTTACACAGGACCCTCCTCTGATATCACCTGCACAGGACAAGTTACATGTTACACAGGACCCTTCTCTGATATCACCTGCACAGCACAAGTTACATGTTACACAGGACCCTCCTCTGATATCACCTGCACAGCACAAGTTACATGTTACACAGGACCCTTCTCTGATATCACCTGCACAGCACAAGTTACATGTTACACAGGACCCTTCTCTGATATCACCTGCACAGCACAAGTTACATGTTACACAGGACCCTTCTCTGATATCACCTGCACAGGACAAGTTACATGTTACACAGGACCCTTCTCTGATATCACCTGCACAGGACAAGTTACATGTTACACAGGACCCTTCTCTGATATCACCTGCACAGCACAAGTTACATGTTACACAGGACCCTCCTCTGATATCACCTGCACAGCACAAGTTACATGTTACACAGGACCCTCCTCTGATATCACCTGCACAGCACAAGTTACATGTTACACAGGACCCTTCTCTGATATCACCTGCACAGGACAAGTTACATGTTACACAGGACCCTCCTCTGATATCACCTGCACAGCACAAGTTACATGTTACACAGGACCCTCCTCTGATATCACCTGCACAGCACAAGTTACATGTTACACAGGACCCTTCTCTGATATCACCTGCACAGCACAAGTTACATGTTACACAGGACCCTTCTCTGATATCACCTGCACAGCACAAGTTACATGTTACACAGGACCCTTCTCTGATATCACCTGCACAGCACAAGTTACATGTTACACAGGACCCTTCTCTGATATCACCTGCACAGGACAAGTTACATGTTACACAGGACCCTCCTCTGATATCACCTGCACAGCACAAGTTACATGTCACACAGGACCCTCCTCTGATATCACCTGCACAGGACAAGTTACATGTTACACAGGACCCTTCTCTGATATCACCTGCACAGGACAAGCTACATGTTACACAGGACCCTTCTCTGATATCACCTGCACAGCACAAGTTACATGTCACACAGGACCCTCCTCTGATATCACCTGCACAGGACAAGTTACATGTTACACAGGACCCTTCTCTGATATCACCTGCACAGCACAAGTTACATGTTACACAGGACCCTCCTCTGATATCACCTGCACAGCACAAGTTACATGTTACACAGGACCCTTCTCTGATATCACCTGCACAGCACAAGTTACATGTTACACAGGACCCTTCTCTGATATCACCTGCACAGCACAAGTTACATGTTACACAGGACCCTTCTCTGATATCACCTGCACAGCACAAGTTACATGTTACACAGGACCCTCCTCTGATATCACCTGCACAGCACAAGTTACATGTTACACAGGACCCTTCTCTGATATCACCTGCACAGGACAAGTTACATGTTACACAGGACCCTCCTCTGATATCACCTGCACAGCACAAGTTACATGTTACACAGGACCCTTCTCTGATATCACCTGCACAGCACAAGTTACATGTTACACAGGACCCTTCTCTGATATCACCTGCACAGCACAAGTTACATGTTACACAGGACCCTTCTCTGATATCACCTGCACAGCACAAGTTACATGTCACACAGGACCCTCCTCTGATATCATCTGCACAGGACAAGTTACATGTTACACAGGACCCTTCTCTGATATCACCTGCACAGGACAAGTTACATGTTACACAGGACCCTTCTCTGATATCACCTGCACAGCACAAGTTACATGTTACACAGGACCCTTCTCTGATATCACCTGCACAGCACAAGTTACATGTTACACAGGACCCTCCTCTGATATCACCTGCACAGCACAAGTTACATGTTACACAGGACCCTCCTCTGATATCACCTGCACAGCACAAGTTACATGTTACACAGGACCCTTCTCTGATATCACCTGCACAGGACAAGTTACATGTTACACAGGACCCTTCTCTGATATCACCTGCACAGGACAAGTTACATGTTACACAGGACCCTTCTCTGATATCACCTGCACAGGACAAGTTACATGTTACACAGGACCCTTCTCTGATATCACCTGCACAGCACAAGTTACATGTTACACAGGACCCTCCTCTGATATCACCTGCACAGGACAAGTTACATGTTACACAGGACCCTTCTCTGATATCACCTGCACAGCACAAGTTACATGTTACACAGGACCCTTCTCTGATATCACCTGCACAGGACAAGTTACATGTTACACAGGACCCTTCTCTGATATCACCTGCACAGCACAAGTTACATGTTACACAGGACCCTTCTCTGATATCACCTGCACAGCACAAGTTACATGTTACACAGGACCCTTCTCTGATATCACCTGCACAGGACAAGCTACATGTTACACAGGACCCTTCTCTGATATCACCTGCACAGCACAAGTTACATGTCACACAGGACCCTCCTCTGATATCACCTGCACAGGACAAGTTACATGTTACACAGGACCCTTCTCTGATATCACCTGCACAGCACAAGTTACATGTTACACAGGACCCTCCTCTGATATCACCTGCACAGCACAAGTTACATGTTACACAGGACCCTTCTCTGATATCACCTGCACAGCACAAGTTACATGTTACACAGGACCCTTCTCTGATATCACCTGCACAGCACAAGTTACATGTTACACAGGACCCTTCTCTGATATCACCTGCACAGCACAAGTTACATGTTACACAGGACCCTCCTCTGATATCACCTGCACAGCACAAGTTACATGTTACACAGGACCCTTCTCTGATATCACCTGCACAGGACAAGTTACATGTTACACAGGACCCTCCTCTGATATCACCTGCACAGCACAAGTTACATGTTACACAGGACCCTTCTCTGATATCACCTGCACAGCACAAGTTACATGTTACACAGGACCCTTCTCTGATATCACCTGCACAGCACAAGTTACATGTTACACAGGACCCTTCTCTGATATCACCTGCACAGCACAAGTTACATGTCACACAGGACCCTCCTCTGATATCATCTGCACAGGACAAGTTACATGTTACACAGGACCCTTCTCTGATATCACCTGCACAGCACAAGTTACATGTTACACAGGACCCTTCTCTGATATCACCTGCACAGCACAAGTTACATGTTACACAGGACCCTTCTCTGATATCACCTGCACAGGACAAGTTACATGTTACACAGGACCCTTCTCTGATATCACCTGCACAGCACAAGTTACATGTTACACAGGACCCTTCTCTGATATCACCTGCACAGCACAAGTTACATGTTACACAGGACCCTCCTCTGATATCACCTGCACAGCACAAGTTACATGTTACACAGGACCCTCCTCTGATATCACCTGCACAGCACAAGTTACATGTTACACAGGACCCTTCTCTGATATCACCTGCACAGGACAAGTTACATGTTACACAGGACCCTTCTCTGATATCACCTGCACAGGACAAGTTACATGTTACACAGGACCCTTCTCTGATATCACCTGCACAGGACAAGTTACATGTTACACAGGACCCTTCTCTGATATCACCTGCACAGCACAAGTTACATGTTACACAGGACCCTCCTCTGATATCACCTGCACAGGACAAGTTACATGTTACACAGGACCCTTCTCTGATATCACCTGCACAGCACAAGTTACATGTTACACAGGACCCTTCTCTGATATCACCTGCACAGCACAAGTTACATGTTACACAGGACCCTTCTCTGATATCACCTGCACAGGACAAGTTACATGTTACACAGGACCCTTCTCTGATATCACCTGCACAGCACAAGTTACATGTTACACAGGACCCTTCTCTGATATCACCTGCACAGCACAAGTTACATGTTACACAGGACCCTTCTCTGATATCACCTGCACAGGACAAGCTACATGTTACACAGGACCCTTCTCTGATATCACCTGCACAGCACAAGTTACATGTCACACAGGACCCTCCTCTGATATCACCTGCACAGGACAAGTTACATGTTACACAGGACCCTTCTCTGATATCACCTGCACAGCACAAGTTACATGTTACACAGGACCCTCCTCTGATATCACCTGCACAGCACAAGTTACATGTTACACAGGACCCTTCTCTGATATCACCTGCACAGCACAAGTTACATGTTACACAGGACCCTCCTCTGATATCACCTGCACAGCACAAGTTACATGTTACACAGGACCCTTCTCTGATATCACCTGCACAGGACAAGTTACATGTTACACAGGACCCTTCTCTGATATCACCTGCACAGCACAAGTTACATGTAACACAGGACCCTCCTCTGATATCACCTGCACAGGACAAGTTACATGTTACACAGGACCCTTCTCTGATATCACCTGCACAGCACAAGTTACATGTTACACAGGACCCTCCTCTGATATCACCTGCACAGCACAAGTTACATGTTACACAGGACCCTCCTCTGATATCACCTGCACAGGACAAGTTACATGTTACACAGGACCCTTCTCTGATATCACCTGCACAGGACAAGTTACATGTTACACAGGACCCTTCTCTGATATCACCTGCACAGGACAAGTTACATGTTACACAGGACCCTTCTCTGATATCACCTGCACAGCACAAGTTACATGTTACACAGGACCCTCCTCTGATATCACCTGCACAGGACAAGTTACATGTTACACAGGACCCTCCTCTGATATCACCTGCACAGGACAAGTTACATGTTACACAGGACCCTTCTCTGATATCACCTGCACAGCACAAGTTACATGTTACACAGGACCCTCCTCTGATATCACCTGCACAGGACAAGTTACATGTTACACAGGACCCTTCTCTGATATCACCTGCACAGCACAAGTTACATGTTACACAGGACCCTTCTCTGATATCACCTGCACAGGACAAGTTACATGTTACACAGGACCCTTCTCTGATATCACCTGCACAGCACAAGTTACATGTTACACAGGACCCTTCTCTGATATCACCTGCACAGCACAAGTTACATGTCACACAGGACCCTCCTCTGATATCATCTGCACAGGACAAGTTACATGTTACACAGGACCCTTCTCTGATATCACCTGCACAGGACAAGTTACATGTTACACAGGACCCTTCTCTGATATCACCTGCACAGCACAAGTTACATGTTACACAGGACCCTTCTCTGATATCACCTGCACAGGACAAGTTACATGTTACACAGGACCCTCCTCTGATATCACCTGCACAGGACAAGTTACATGTTACACAGGACCCTTCTCTGATATCACCTGCACAGCACAAGTTACATGTTACACAGGACCCTTCTCTGATATCACCTGCACAGCACAAGTTACATGTTACACAGGACCCTCCTCTGATATCACCTGCACAGCACAAGTTACATGTTACACAGGACCCTTCTCTGATATCACCTGCACAGCACAAGTTACATGTTACACAGGACCCTCCTCTGATATCACCTGCACAGCACAAGTTACATGTTACACAGGACCCTTCTCTGATATCACCTGCACAGCACAAGTTACATGTTACACAGGACCCTTCTCTGATATCACCTGCGCAGCACAAGTTACATGTTACACAGGACCGTCCTCTGATATCACCTGCACAGCACAAGTTACATGTTACACAGGACCCTCCTCTGATATCACCTGCACAGCACAAGTTACATGTTACACAGGACCCTTCTCTGATATCACCTGCACAGCACAAGTTACATGTTACACAGGACCCTCCTCTGATATCACCTGCACAGGACAAGTTACATGTTACACAGGACCCTCCTCTGATATCACCTGCACAGGACAAGTTACATGTTACACAGGACACTTCTCTGATATCACCTGCACAGGACAAGTTACATGTTACACAGGACCCTCCTCTGATATCACCTGCACAGCACAAGTTACATGTTACACAGGACCCTTCTCTGATATCACCTGCACAGCACAAGTTACATGTTACACAGGACCGTTCTCTGATATCACCGGCACAGCACAAGTTACATGTTACACAGGACCCTCCTCTGATATCACCTGCACAGCACAAGTTACATGTTACACAGGACCCTTCTCTGATATCACCTGCACAGGACAAGTTACATGTTACACAGGACCCTCCTCTGATATCACCTGCACAGCACAAGTTACATGTTACACAGGACCCTCCTCTGATATCACCTGCACAGCACAAGTTACATGTTACACAGGACCCTCCTCTGATATCACCTGCACAGGACAAGTTACATGTTACACAGGACCCTTCTCTGATATCACCTGCACAGCACAAGTTACATGTCACACAGGACCCTCCTCTGATATCACCTGCACAGGCCAAGTTACATGTTACACAGGACCCTTCTCTGATATCATCTGCACAGCACAAGTTACATGTTACACAGGACCCTCCTCTGATATCACCTGCACAGGACAAGTTACATGTTACACAGGACCCTCCTCTGATATCACCTGCACAGCACAAGTTACATGTTACACAGGACCCTTCTCTGATATCACCTGCACAGCACAAGTTACATGTTACACAGGACCCTTCTCTGATATCACCTGCACAGGACAAGTTACATGTTACACAGGACCCTTCTCTGATATCACCTGCACAGGACAAGTTACATGTTACACAGGACCCTTCTCTGATATCACCTGCACAGGACAAGTTACATGTTACACAGGACCCTTCTCTGATATCACCTGCACAGGACAAGTTACATGTTACACAGGACCCTCCTCTGATATCACCTGCACAGCACAAGTTACATGTTACACAGGACCCTCCTCTGATATCACCTGCACAGCACAAGTTACATGTTACACAGGACCCTTCTCTGATATCACCTGCACAGGACAAGTTACATGTTACACAGGACCCTTCTCTGATATCACCTGCACAGCACAAGTTACATGTTACACAGGACCCTCCTCTGATATCACCTGCACAGCACAAGTTACATGTTACACAGGACCCTCCTCTGATATCACCTGCACAGCACAAGTTACATGTTACACAGGACCCTTCTCTGATATCACCTGCACAGCACAAGTTACATGTTACACAGGACCCTCCTCTGATATCACCTGCACAGCACAAGTTACATGTTACACAGGACCCTTCTCTGATATCACCTGCACAGCACAAGTTACATGTTACACAGGACCCTTCTCTGATATCACCTGCACAGGACAAGTTACATGTTACACAGGACCCTTCTCTGATATCACCTGCACAGCACAAGTTACATGTTACACAGGACCCTTCTCTGATATCACCTGCACAGGACAAGTTACATGTTACACAGGACCCTTCTCTGATATCACCTGCACAGCACAAGTTACATGTTACACAGGACCCTTCTCTGATATCACCTGCACAGGACAAGTTACATGTTACACAGGACCCTTCTCTGATATCATCTGCACAGCACAAGTTACATGTTACACAGGACCCTTCTCTGATATCACCGGCACAGCACAAGTTACATGTTACACAGGACCCTTCTCTGATATCACCTGCACAGCACAAGTTACATGTTACACAGGACCCTTCTCTGATATCACCTGCACAGCACAAGTTACATGTTACACAGGACCCTTCTCTGATATCACCTGCACAGCACAAGTTACATGTTACACAGGACCCTTCTCTGATATCACCTGCACAGGACAAGTTACATGTTACACAGGACCCTTCTCTGATATCACCTGCACAGGACAAGTTACATGTTACACAGGACCCTTCTCTGATATCACCGGCACAGCACAAGTTACATGTTACACAGGACCCTTCTCTGATATCACCTGCACAGCACAAGTTACATGTTACACAGGACCCTTCTCTGATATCACCTGCACAGCACAAGTTACATGTTACACAGGACCCTTCTCTGATATCACCTGCACAGCACAAGTTACATGTTACACAGGACCCTTCTCTGATATCACCTGCACAGGACAAGTTACATGTTACACAGGACCCTTCTCTGATATCACCTGCACAGCACAAGTTACATGTTACACAGGACCCTTCTCTGATATCACCTGCACAGGACAAGTTACATGTTACACAGGACCCTTCTCTGATATCACCTGCACAGCACAAGTTACATGTTACACAGGACCCTTCTCTGATATCACCTGCACAGCACAAGTTACATGTCACACAGGACCCTCCTCTGATATCATCTGCACAGGACAAGTTACATGTTACACAGGACCCTTCTCTGATATCACCTGCACAGGACAAGTTACATGTTACACAGGACCCTTCTCTGATATCACCTGCACAGCACAAGTTACATGTTACACAGGACCCTTCTCTGATATCACCTGCACAGCACAAGTTACATGTTACACAGGACCCTTCTCTGATATCACCTGCACAGCACAAGTTACATGTTACACAGGACCCTCCTCTGATATCACCTGCACAGCACAAGTTACATGTTACACAGGACCCTTCTCTGATATCACCTGCACAGCACAAGTTACATGTTACACAGGACCCTTCTCTGATATCACCCGCACAGCACAAGTTACATGTTACACAGGACCCTTCTCTGATATCACCTGCACAGGACAAGTTACATGTTACACAGGACCCTCCTCTGATATCACCTGCACAGGACAAGTTACATGTTACACAGGACCCTTCTCTGATATCACCTGCACAGCACAAGTTACATGTTACACAGGACCCTTCTCTGATATCACCTGCACAGCACAAGTTACATGTTACACAGGACCCTCCTCTGATATCACCTGCACAGCACAAGTTACATGTTACACAGGACCCTTCTCTGATATCACCTGCACAGCACAAGTTACATGTTACACAGGACCCTCCTCTGATATCACCTGCACAGCACAAGTTACATGTTACACAGGACCCTTCTCTGATATCACCTGCACAGCACAAGTTACATGTTACACAGGACCCTTCTCTGATATCACCTGCGCAGCACAAGTTACATGTTACACAGGACCGTCCTCTGATATCACCTGCACAGCACAAGTTACATGTTACACAGGACCCTCCTCTGATATCACCTGCACAGCACAAGTTACATGTTACACAGGACCCTTCTCTGATATCACCTGCACAGCACAAGTTACATGTTACACAGGACCCTCCTCTGATATCACCTGCACAGGACAAGTTACATGTTACACAGGACCCTCCTCTGATATCACCTGCACAGGACAAGTTACATGTTACACAGGACACTTCTCTGATATCACCTGCACAGGACAAGTTACATGTTACACAGGACCCTCCTCTGATATCACCTGCACAGCACAAGTTACATGTTACACAGGACCCTTCTCTGATATCACCTGCACAGCACAAGTTACATGTTACACAGGACCGTTCTCTGATATCACCTGCACAGCACAAGTTACATGTTACACAGGACCCTCCTCTGATATCACCTGCACAGCACAAGTTACATGTTACACAGGACCCTTCTCTGATATCACCTGCACAGGACAAGTTACATGTTACACAGGACCCTCCTCTGATATCACCTGCACAGCACAAGTTACATGTTACACAGGACCCTCCTCTGATATCACCTGCACAGCACAAGTTACATGTTACACAGGACCCTCCTCTGATATCACCTGCACAGCACAAGTTACATGTAACACAGGACCCTTCTCTGATATCACCTGCACAGCACAAGTTACATGTCACACAGGACCCTCCTCTGATATCACCTGCACAGGCCAAGTTACATGTTACACAGGACCCTTCTCTGATATCATCTGCACAGCACAAGTTACATGTTACACAGGACCCTCCTCTGATATCACCTGCACAGGACAAGTTACATGTTACACAGGACCCTCCTCTGATATCACCTGCACAGCACAAGTTACATGTTACACAGGACCCTTCTCTGATATCACCTGCACAGCACAAGTTACATGTTACACAGGACCCTTCTCTGATATCACCTGCACAGGACAAGTTACATGTTACACAGGACCCTTCTCTGATATCACCTGCACAGGACAAGTTACATGTTACACAGGACCCTTCTCTGATATCACCTGCACAGGACAAGTTACATGTTACACAGGACCCTTCTCTGATATCACCTGCACAGGACAAGTTACATGTTACACAGGACCCTCCTCTGATATCACCTGCACAGCACAAGTTACATGTTACACAGGACCCTCCTCTGATATCACCTGCACAGCACAAGTTACATGTTACACAGGACCCTTCTCTGATATCACCTGCACAGGACAAGTTACATGTTACACAGGACCCTTCTCTGATATCACCTGCACAGCACAAGTTACATGTTACACAGGACCCTCCTCTGATATCACCTGCACAGCACAAGTTACATGTTACACAGGACCCTCCTCTGATATCACCTGCACAGCACAAGTTACATGTTACACAGGACCGTCCTCTGATATCACCTGCACAGCACAAGTTACATGTTACACAGGACCCTCCTCTGATATCACCTGCACAGCACAAGTTACATGTTACACAGGACCCTTCTCTGATATCACCTGCACAGCACAAGTTACATGTTACACAGGACCCTTCTCTGATATCACCTGCACAGGACAAGTTACATGTTACACAGGACCCTTCTCTGATATCACCTGCACAGCACAAGTTACATGTTACACAGGACCCTTCTCTGATATCACCTGCACAGGACAAGTTACATGTTACACAGGACCCTTCTCTGATATCACCTGCACAGGACAAGTTACATGTTACACAGGACCCTTCTCTGATATCATCTGCACAGCACAAGTTACATGTTACACAGGACCCTTCTCTGATATCACCTGTACAGCACAAGTTACATGTTACACAGGACCCTTCTCTGATATCACCTGCACAGCACAAGTTACATGTTACACAGGACCCTTCTCTGATATCACCTGCACAGCACAAGTTACATGTTACACAGGACCCTTCTCTGATATCACCTGCACAGGACAAGTTACATGTTACACAGGACCCTCCTCTGATATCACCTGCACAGCACAAGTTACATGTTACACAGGACCCTTCTCTGATATCACCTGCACAGGACAAGTTACATGTTACACAGGACCCTTCTCTGATATTACCTGCACAGGACAAGTTACATGTTACACAGGACCCTTCTCTGATATCACCTGCACAGGACAAGTTACATGTTACACAGGACCCTTCTCTGATATCACCTGCACAGCACAAGTTACATGTTACACAGGACCCTTCTCTGATATCACCTGCACAGCACAAGTTACATGTTACACAGGACCCTTCTCTGATATCACCTGCACAGGACAAGTTACATGTTACACAGGACCCTCCTCTGATATCACCTGCACAGGACAAGTTACATGTTACACAGGACCCTTCTCTGATATCACCTGCACAGGACAAGTTACATGTTACACAAAACCCTCCTCTGATATCACCTGCACAGCACAAGTTACATGTTACACAGGACCCTTCTCTGATATCACCTGCACAGGACAAGTTACATGTTACACAGGACCCTTCTCTGATATCACCTGCACAGCACAAGTTACATGTTACACAGGACCCTTCTCTGATATCACCTGCACAGCACAAGTTACATGTTACACAGGACCCTTCTCTGATATCACCTGCACAGCACAAGTTACATGTTACACAGGACCCTTCTCTGATATCACCTGCACAGCACAAGTTACATGTTACACAGGACCCTTCTCTGATATCACCTGCACAGGACAAGTTACATGTTACACAGGACCCTTCTCTGATATCACCTGCACAGGACAAGTTACATGTTACACAGGACCCTCCTCTGATATCACCTGCACAGCACAAGTTACATGTTACACAGGACCCTTCTCTGATATCACCTGCACAGCACAAGTTACATGTTACACAGGACCCTCCTCTGATATCACCTGCACAGCACAAGTTACATGTTACACAGGACCCTTCTCTGATATCACCTGCACAGCACAAGTTACATGTTACACAGGACCCTTCTCTGATATCACCTGCACAGCACAAGTTACATGTTACACAGGACCCTTCTCTGATATCACCTGCACAGCACAAGTTACATGTTACACAGGACCCTTCTCTGATATCACCTGCACAGGACAAGTTACATGTTACACAGGACCCTTCTCTGATATCACCTGCACAGCACAAGTTACATGTTACACAGGACCCTCCTCTGATATCACCTGCACAGGACAAGTTACATGTTACACAGGACCCTTCTCTGATATCACCTGCACAGCACAAGTTACATGTTACACAGGACCCTCCTCTGATATCACCTGCACAGCACAAGTTACATGTTACACAGGACCCTTCTCTGATATCACCTGCACAGCACAAGTTACATGTTACACAGGACCCTTCTCTGATATCACCTGCACAGGACAAGTTACATGTTACACAGGACCCTTCTCTGATATCACCTGCACAGCACAAGTTACATGTTACACAGGACCCTTCTCTGATATCACCTGCACAGCACAAGTTACATGTTACACAGGACCCTCCTCTGATATCACCTGCACAGGACAAGTTACATGTTACACAGGACCCTTCTCTGATATCACCTGCACAGGACAAGTTACATGTTACACAGGACCCTTCTCTGATATCACCTGCACAGCACAAGTTACATGTTACACAGGACCCTTCTCTGATATCACCTGCACAGCACAAGTTACATGTTACACAGGACCCTTCTCTAATATCACCTGCACAGCACAAGTTACATGTTACACAGGACCCTTCTCTAATATCACCTGCACAGGACAAGTTACATGTTACACAGGACCCTTCTCTGATATCACCTGCACAGCACAAGTTACATGTTACACAGGACCCTTCTCTGATATCACCTGCACAGCACAAGTTACATGTTACACAGGACCCTCCTCTGATATCACCTGCACAGGACAAGTTACATGTTACACAGGACCCTTCTCTGATATCACCTGCACAGGACAAGTTACATGTTACACAGGACCCTTCTCTGATATCACCTGCACAGCACAAGTTACATGTTACACAGGACCCTTCTCTGATATCACCTGCACAGCACAAGTTACATGTTACACAGGACCCTCCTCTGATATCACCTGCACAGCACAAGTTACATGTTACACAGGACCCTCCTCTGATATCACCTGCACAGCACAAGTTACATGTTACACAGGACCCTTCTCTGATATCACCTGCACAGGACAAGTTACATGTTACACAGGACCCTTCTCTGATATCACCTGCACAGGACAAGTTACATGTTACACAGGACCCTTCTCTGATATCACCTGCACAGGACAAGTTACATGTTACACAGGACCCTTCTCTGATATCACCTGCACAGCACAAGTTACATGTTACACAGGACCCTCCTCTGATATCACCTGCACAGGACAAGTTACATGTTACACAGGACCCTTCTCTGATATCACCTGCACAGCACAAGTTACATGTTACACAGGACCCTTCTCTGATATCACCTGCACAGGACAAGTTACATGTTACACAGGACCCTTCTCTGATATCACCTGCACAGCACAAGTTACATTTAACACAGGACCCTTCTCTGATATCACCTGCACAGCACAAGTTACATGTTACACAGGACCCTTCTCTGATATCACCTGCACAGCACAAGTTACATGTTACACAGGACCCTTCTCTGATATCACCTGCACAGGACAAGCTACATGTTACACAGGACCCTTCTCTGATATCACCTGCACAGCACAAGTTACATGTCACACAGGACCCTCCTCTGATATCACCTGCACAGGACAAGTTACATGTTACACAGGACCCTTCTCTGATATCACCTGCACAGCACAAGTTACATGTTACACAGGACCCTCCTCTGATATCACCTGCACAGCACAAGTTACATGTTACACAGGACCCTTCTCTGATATCACCTGCACAGCACAAGTTACATGTTACACAGGACCCTCCTCTGATATCACCTGCACAGCACAAGTTACATGTTACACAGGACCCTTCTCTGATATCACCTGCACAGGACAAGTTACATGTTACACAGGACCCTTCTCTGATATCACCTGCACAGCACAAGTTACATGTAACACAGGACCCTCCTCTGATATCACCTGCACAGGACAAGTTACATGTTACACAGGACCCTTCTCTGATATCACCTGCACAGCACAAGTTACATGTTACACAGGACCCTCCTCTGATATCACCTGCACAGCACAAGTTACATGTTACACAGGACCCTCCTCTGATATCACCTGCACAGGACAAGTTACATGTTACACAGGACCCTTCTCTGATATCACCTGCACAGGACAAGTTACATGTTACACAGGACCCTTCTCTGATATCACCTGCACAGGACAAGTTACATGTTACACAGGACCCTTCTCTGATATCACCTGCACAGCACAAGTTACATGTTACACAGGACCCTCCTCTGATATCACCTGCACAGGACAAGTTACATGTTACACAGGACCCTCCTCTGATATCACCTGCACAGGACAAGTTACATGTTACACAGGACCCTTCTCTGATATCACCTGCACAGCACAAGTTACATGTTACACAGGACCCTCCTCTGATATCACCTGCACAGGACAAGTTACATGTTACACAGGACCCTTCTCTGATATCACCTGCACAGCACAAGTTACATGTTACACAGGACCCTTCTCTGATATCACCTGCACAGGACAAGTTACATGTTACACAGGACCCTTCTCTGATATCACCTGCACAGCACAAGTTACATGTTACACAGGACCCTTCTCTGATATCACCTGCACAGCACAAGTTACATGTCACACAGGACCCTCCTCTGATATCATCTGCACAGGACAAGTTACATGTTACACAGGACCCTTCTCTGATATCACCTGCACAGGACAAGTTACATGTTACACAGGACCCTTCTCTGATATCACCTGCACAGCACAAGTTACATGTTACACAGGACCCTTCTCTGATATCACCTGCACAGGACAAGTTACATGTTACACAGGACCCTCCTCTGATATCACCTGCACAGGACAAGTTACATGTCACACAGGACCCTCCTCTGATATCACCTGCACAGGACAAGTTACATGTTACACAGGACCCTCCTCTGATATCACCTGCACAGGACAAGTTACATGTTACACAGGACCCTTCTCTGATATCACCTGCACAGCACAAGTTACATGTTACACAGGACCCTTCTCTGATATCACCTGCACAGCACAAGTTACATGTTACACAGGACCCTCCTCTGATATCACCTGCACAGCACAAGTTACATGTTACACAGGACCCTTCTCTGATATCACCTGCACAGCACAAGTTACATGTTACACAGGACCCTCCTCTGATATCACCTGCACAGCACAAGTTACATGTTACACAGGACCCTTCTCTGATATCACCTGCACAGCACAAGTTACATGTTACACAGGACCCTTCTCTGATATCACCTGCACAGGACAAGTTACATGTTACACAGGACCCTTCTCTGATATCACCTGCACAGCACAAGTTACATGTTACACAGGATCCTTCTCTGATATCACCGGCACAGCACAAGTTACATGTTACACAGGACCCTCCTCTGATATCACCTGCACAGCACAAGTTACATGTTACACAGGACCCTTCTCTGATATCACCTGCACAGGACAAGTTACATGTTACACAGGACCCTCCTCTGATATCACCTGCACAGGACAAGTTACATGTTACACAGGACCCTCCTCTGATATCACCTGCACAGGACAAGTTACATGTTACACAGGACCCTCCTCTGATATCACCGGCACAGGACAAGTTACATGTTACACAGGACCCTTCTCTGATATGACCTGCGCAGCACAAGTTACATGTTACACAGGACCGTCCTCTGATATCACCTGCACAGCACAAGTTACATGTTACACAGGACCCTCCTCTGATATCACCTGCACAGCACAAGTTACATGTTACACAGGACCCTTCTCTGATATCACCTGCACAGCACAAGTTACATGTTACACAGGACCCTCCTCTGATATCACCTGCACAGGACAAGTTACATGTTACACAGGACCCTCCTCTGATATCACCTGCACAGGACAAGTTACATGTTACACAGGACACTTCTCTGATATCACCTGCACAGGACAAGTTACATGTTACACAGGACCCTCCTCTGATATCACCTGCACAGCACAAGTTACATGTTACACAGGACCCTTCTCTGATATCACCTGCACAGCACAAGTTACATGTTACACAGGACCGTTCTCTGATATCACCTGCACAGCACAAGTTACATGTTACACAGGACCCTCCTCTGATATCACCTGCACAGCACAAGTTACATGTTACACAGGACCCTTCTCTGATATCACCTGCACAGGACAAGTTACATGTTACACAGGACCCTCCTCTGATATCACCTGCACAGCACAAGTTACATGTTACACAGGACCCTCCTCTGATATCACCTGCACAGCACAAGTTACATGTTACACAGGACCCTCCTCTGATATCACCTGCACAGGACAAGTTACATGTTACACAGGACCCTTCTCTGATATCACCTGCACAGCACAAGTTACATGTCACACAGGACCCTCCTCTGATATCACCTGCACAGGCCAAGTTACATGTTACACAGGACCCTTCTCTGATATCATCTGCACAGCACAAGTTACATGTTACACAGGACCCTCCTCTGATATCACCTGCACAGGACAAGTTACATGTTACACAGGACCCTCCTCTGATATCACCTGCACAGCACAAGTTACATGTTACACAGGACCCTTCTCTGATATCACCTGCACAGCACAAGTTACATGTTACACAGGACCCTTCTCTGATATCACCTGCACAGGACAAGTTACATGTTACACAGGACCCTTCTCTGATATCACCTGCACAGGACAAGTTACATGTTACACAGGACCCTTCTCTGATATCACCTGCACAGGACAAGTTACATGTTACACAGGACCCTTCTCTGATATCACCTGCACAGGACAAGTTACATGTTACACAGGACCCTCCTCTGATATCACCTGCACAGCACAAGTTACATGTTACACAGGACCCTCCTCTGATATCACCTGCACAGCACAAGTTACATGTTACACAGGACCCTTCTCTGATATCACCTGCACAGGACAAGTTACATGTTACACAGGACCCTTCTCTGATATCACCTGCACAGCACAAGTTACATGTTACACAGGACCCTCCTCTGATATCACCTGCACAGCACAAGTTACATGTTACACAGGACCCTCCTCTGATATCACCTGCACAGCACAAGTTACATGTTACACAGGACCCTTCTCTGATATCACCTGCACAGCACAAGTTACATGTTACACAGGACCCTCCTCTGATATCACCTGCACAGCACAAGTTACATGTTACACAGGACCCTTCTCTGATATCACCTGCACAGCACAAGTTACATGTTACACAGGACCCTTCTCTGATATCACCTGCACAGGACAAGTTACATGTTACACAGGACCCTTCTCTGATATCACCTGCACAGCACAAGTTACATGTTACACAGGACCCTTCTCTGATATCACCTGCACAGGACAAGTTACATGTTACACAGGACCCTTCTCTGATATCACCTGCACAGCACAAGTTACATGTTACACAGGACCCTTCTCTGATATCACCTGCACAGGACAAGTTACATGTTACACAGGACCCTTCTCTGATATCATCTGCACAGCACAAGTTACATGTTACACAGGACCCTTCTCTGATATCACCTGTACAGCACAAGTTACATGTTACACAGGACCCTTCTCTGATATCACCTGCACAGCACAAGTTACATGTTACACAGGACCCTTCTCTGATATCACCTGCACAGCACAAGTTACATGTTACACAGGACCCTTCTCTGATATCACCTGCACAGGACAAGTTACATGTTACACAGGACCCTCCTCTGATATCACCTGCACAGCACAAGTTACATGTTACACAGGACCCTTCTCTGATATCACCTGCACAGGACAAGTTACATGTTACACAGGACCCTTCTCTGATATCACCTGCACAGGACAAGTTACATGTTACACAAAACCCTCCTCTGATATCACCTGCACAGCACAAGTTACATGTTACACAGGACCCTTCTCTGATATCACCTGCACAGGACAAGTTACATGTTACACAGGACCCTTCTCTGATATCACCTGCACAGCACAAGTTACATGTTACACAGGACCCTTCTCTGATATCACCTGCACAGGACAAGTTACATGTTACACAGGACCCTTCTCTGATATCACCTGCACAGGACAAGTTACATGTTACACAGGACCCTCCTCTGATATCACCTGCACAGCACAAGTTACATGTTACACAGGACCCTTCTCTGATATCACCTGCACAGCACAAGTTACATGTTACACAGGACCCTCCTCTGATATCACCTGCACAGCACAAGTTACATGTTACACAGGACCCTTCTCTGATATCACCTGCACAGCACAAGTTACATGTTACACAGGACCCTTCTCTGATATCACCTGCACAGCACAAGTTACATGTTACACAGGACCCTTCTCTGATATCACCTGCACAGCACAAGTTACATGTTACACAGGACCCTTCTCTGATATCACCTGCACAGGACAAGCTACATGTTACACAGGACCCTTCTCTGATATCACCTGCACAGCACAAGTTACATGTTACACAGGACCCTTCTCTGATATCACCTGCACAGCACAAGTTACATGTCACACAGGACCCTCCTCTGATATCACCTGCACAGGACAAGTTACATGTTACACAAAACCCTCCTCTGATATCACCTGCACAGCACAAGTTACATGTTACACAGGACCCTTCTCTGATATCACCTGCACAGCACAAGTTACATGTTACACAGGACCCTTCTCTGATATCACCTGCACAGCACAAGTTACATGTCACACAGGACCCTCCTCTGATATCACCTGCACAGGACAAGTTACATGTTACACAGGACCCTTCTCTGATATCACCTGCACAGCACAAGTTACATGTTACACAGGACCCTCCTCTGATATCACCTGCACAGCACAAGTTACATGTTACACAGGACCCTCCTCTGATATCACCTGCACAGCACAAGTTACATGTTACACAGGACCCTTCTCTGATATCACCTGCACAGCACAAGTTACATGTTACACAGGACCCTCCTCTGATATCACCTGCACAGCACAAGTTACATGTTACACAGGACCCTTCTCTGATATCACCTGCACAGGACAAGTTACATGCTACACAGGACCCTCCTCTGATATCACCTGCACAGCACAAGTTACATGTTATACAGGACCCTTCTCTGATATCACCTGCACAGCACAAGTTACATGTTATACAGGACCCTTCTCTGATATCACCTGCACAGCACAAGTTACATGTTACACAGGACCCTTCTCTGATATCACCTGCACAGGACAAGTTACATGTTACACAGGACCCTTCTCTGATATCACCTGCACAGGACAAGTTACATGTTACACAGGACCCTTCTCTGATATCACCTGCACAAGTTACATGCTACACAGGACCCTCCTCTGATATCACCTGCACAGCACAAGTTACATGTTATACAGGACCCTTCTCTGATATCACCTGCACAGCACAAGTTACATGTTACACAGGACCCTTCTCTGATATCACCTGCACAGGACAAGTTACATGTTACACAGGACCCTTCTCTGATATCACCTGCACAGGACAAGTTACATGTTACACAGGACCCTTCTCTGATATCACCTGCACAAGTTACATGTTACACAGGACCCTCCTCTGATATCACCTGCACAGCACAAGTTACATGTTACACAGGACCCTTCTCTGATATCACCTGCACAGAACAAGTTACATGTTACACAGGACCCTTCTCTGATATCACCTGCACAGGACAAGTTACATGTTACACAGGACCCTCCTCTGATATCACCTGCACAGCACAAGTTACATGTTACACAGGACCCTTCTCTGATATCACCTGCACAGGACAAGTTACATGTTACACAGGACCCTCCTCTGATATCACCTGCACAGCACAAGTTACATGTTACACAGGACCCTTCTCTGATATCACCTGCACAGCACAAGTTACATGTTACACAGGACCCTTCTCTGATATCACCTGCACAGCACAAGTTACATGTTACACAGGACCCTCCTCTGATATCACCTGCACAGCACAAGTTACATGTTACACAGGACCCTCCTCTGATATCACCTGCACAGCACAAGTTACATGTTACACAGGACCCTTCTCTGATATCACCTGCACAGCACAAGTTACATGTTACACAGGACCCTTCTCTGATATCACCTGCACAGGACAAGTTACATGTTACACAAAACCCTCCTCTGATATCACCTGCACAGGACAAGTTACATGTTACACAGGACCCTTCTCTGCTATCACCTGCACAGCACAAGTTACATGTTACACAGGACCCTTCTCTGCTATCACCTGCACAGGACAAGTTACATGTTACACAGGACCCTTCTCTGATATCACCTGCACAGGACAAGTTACATGTTACACAGGACCCTTCTCTGATATCACCTGCACAGCACAAGTTACATGTTACACAGGACCCTTCTCTGATATCACCTGCACAGGACAAGCTACATGTTACACAGGACCCTCCTCTGATATCACCTGCACAGGACAAGTTACATGTTACACAGGACCCTTCTCTGATATCACCTGCACAGCACAAGTTACATGTTACACAGGACCCTTCTCTGATATCACCGGCACAGCACAAGTTACATGTTACACAGGACCCTTCTCTGATATCACCTGCACAGGACAAGTTACATGTTACACAGGACCCTCCTCTGATATCACCTGCACAGCACAAGTTACATGTTACACAGGACCCTTCTCTGATATCACCTGCACAGCACAAGTTACATGTTACACAGGACCCTTCTCTGATATCACCTGCACAGCACAAGTTACATGTTACACAGGACCCTCCTCTGATATCACCTGCACAGCACAAGTTACATGTTACACAGGACCCTTCTCTGATATCACCTGCACAGCACAAGTTACATGTTACACAGGACCCTCCTCTGATATCACCTGCACAGCACAAGTTACATGTTACACAGGACCCTTCTCTGATATCACCTGCACAGGACAAGTTACATGTTACACAGGACCCTCCTCTGATATCACCTGCAGAGCACAAGTTACATGTTACACAGGACCCTTCTCTGATATCACCTGCACAGCACAAGTTACATGTTACACAGGACCCTTCTCTGATATCACCTGCACAGCACAAGTTACATGTCACACAGGACGCTTCTCTGATATCACCTGCACAGCACAAGTTACATGTTACACAGGACCCTCCTCTGATATCACCTGCACAGGACAAGTTACATGTTACACAGGACCCTTCTCTGATATCACCTGCACAGCACAAGTTACATGTTACACAGGACCCTTCTCTGATATCACCTGCACAGCACAAGTTACATGTTACACAGGACCCTTCTCTGATATCACCTGCACAGGACAAGTTACATGTTACACAGGACCCTTCTCTGATATCACCTGCACAGCACAAGTTACATGTTACACAGGACCCTTCTCTGATATCACCTGCACAGCACAAGTTACATGTTACACAGGACCCTTCTCTGATATCACCTGCACAGCACAAGTTACATGTTACACAGGACCCTTCTCTGATATCACCTGCACAGGACAAGCTACATGTTACACAGGACCCTTCTCTGATATCACCTGCACAGCACAAGTTACATGTCACACAGGACCCTCCTCTGATATCACCTGCACAGGACAAGTTACATGTTACACAGGACCCTTCTCTGATATCACCTGCACAGCACAAGTTACATGTTACACAGGACCCTCCTCTGATATCACCTGCACAGCACAAGTTACATGTTACACAGGACCCTTCTCTGATATCACCTGCACAGCACAAGTTACATGTTACACAGGACCCTTCTCTGATATCACCTGCACAGGACAAGTTACATGTTACACAGGACCCTTCTCTGATATCACCTGCACAGCACAAGTTACATGTTACACAGGACCCTCCTCTGATATCACCTGCACAGCACAAGTTACATGTTACACAGGACCCTTCTCTGATATCACCTGCACAGCACAAGTTACATGTTACACAGGACCCTCCTCTGATATCACCTGCACAGCACAAGTTACATGTTACACAGGACCCTCCTCTGATATCACCTGCACAGCACAAGTTACATGTTACACAGGACCCTCCTCTGATATCACCTGCACAGGACAAGTTACATGTTACACAGGACCCTTCTCTGATATCACCGGCACAGGACAAGTTACATGTTACACAGGACCCTTCTCTGATATCACCTGCACAGCACAAGTTACATGTTACACAGGACCCTTCTCTGATATCACCTGCACAGCACAAGTTACATGTTACACAGGACCCTCCTCTGATATCACCTGCACAGGACAAGTTACATGTTACACAGGACCCTTCTCTGATATCACCTGCACAAGTTACATGTTACACAGGACCCTTCTCTGATATCACCTGCACAGCACAAGTTACATGTTACACAGGACCCTCCTCTGATATCACCTGCACAGCACAAGTTACATGTTACACAGGACCCTCCTCTGATATCACCCGCACAGCACAAGTTACATGTTACACAGGACCCTCCTCTGATATCACCTGCACAGCACAAGTTACATGTTACACAGGACCCTTCTCTGATATCACCTGCACAGGACAAGTTACATGTTACACAGGACCCTTCTCTGATATCACCTGCACAGCACAAGTTACATGTTACACAGGACCCTTCTCTGATATCACCTGCACAGCACAAGTTACATGTTACACAGGACCCTTCTCTGATATCACCTGCACAGCACAAGTTACATGTCACACAGGACCCTCCTCTGATATCACCTGCACAGCACAAGTTACATGTTACACAGGACCCTTCTCTGATATCACCTGTACAGGACAAGTTACATGTTACACAGGACCCTTCTCTGATATCACCTGCACAGCACAAGTTACATGTTACACAGGACCCTTCTCTGATATCACCTGCACAGCACAAGTTACATGTTACACAGGACCCTTCTCTGATATCACCTGCACAGCACAAGTTACATGTTACACAGGACCCTTCTCTGATATCACCTGCACAGCACAAGTTACATGTTACACAGGACCCTCCTCTGATATCACCTGCACAGGACAAGTTACATGTTACACAGGACCCTTCTCTGATATCACCTGCACAGCACAAGTTACATGTTACACAGGACCCTTCTCTGATATCACCTGCACAGCACAAGTTACATGTCACACAGGACCCTTCTCTGATATCACCTGCACAGGACAAGTTACATGTTACACAGGACCCTTCTCTGATATCACCTGCACAGGACAAGTTACATGTTAGACAGGACCCTCCTCTGATATCACCTGCACAGCACAAGTTACATGTTACACAGGACCCTTCTCTGATATCACCTGCACAGGACAAGTTACATGTTACACAGGACCCTTCTCTGATATCACCTGCACAGCACAAGTTACATGTTACACAGGACCCTTCTCTGATATCACCTGCACAGCACAAGTTACATGTTACACAGGACCCTTCTCTGATATCACCTGCACAGCACAAGTTACATGTTACACAGGACCCTTCTCTGATATCACCTGCACAGGACAAGTTACATGTTACACAGGACCCTCCTCTGATATCACCTGCACAGCACAAGTTACATGTTACACAGGACCCTTCTCTGATATCACCTGCACAGCACAAGTTACATGTTACACAGGACCCTTCTCTGATATCATCTGCACAGGACAAGTTACATGTCACACAGGACCCTTCTCTGATATCACCTTCACAGGACAAGTTACATGTTACACAGGACCCTCCTCTGATATCACCTGCACAGGACAAGTTACATGTTACACAGGGCCCTTCTCTGATATCACCTGCACAGCACAAGTTACATGTTACACAGGACCCTTCTCTGATATCACCTGCACAGGACAAGTTACATGTTACACAGGACCCTCCTCTGATATCACCGGCACAGGACAAGTTACATGTTACACAGGACCCTTCTCTGATATCACCTGCACAGCACAAGTTACATGTTACACAGGACCCTTCTCTGATATCACCTGCACAGCACAAGTTACATGTTACAAAGGACCCTTCTCTGATATCACCTGCACAGGACAAGTTACATGTTACACAGGACCCTTCTCTGATATCACCTGCACAGGACAAGTTACATGTTACACAGGACCCTTCTCTGATATCACCTGCACAGCACAAGTTACATGTTACACAGGACCCTCCTCTGATATCACCTGCACAGCACAAGTTACATGTTACACAGGACCCTTCTCTGATATCACCTGCACAGCACAAGTTACATGTTACACAGGACCCTTCTCTGATATCACCTGCACAGGACAAGTTACATGTTACACAGGACCCTTCTCTGATATCACCGGCACAGGACAAGTTACATGTTACACAGGACCCTTCTCTGATATCACCTGCACAGCACAAGTTACATGTTACACAGGACCCTTCTCTGATATCACCTGCACAGCACAAGTTACATGTTACACAGGACCCTTCTCTGATATCACCTGCACAGCACAAGTTACATGTTACACAGGACCCTTCTCTGATATCACCTGCACAGCACAAGTTACATGTTACACAGGACCCTCCTCTGATATCACCTGCACAGCACAAGTTACATGTCACACAGGACCCTTCTCTGATATCACCTGCACAGCACAAGTTACATGTTACACAGGACCCTCCTCTGATATCACCTGCACAGGACAAGTTACATGTTACACAGGGCCCTTCTCTGATATCACCTGCACAGCACAAGTTACATGTTACACAGGACCCTTCTCTGATATCACCTGCACAGCACAAGTTACATGTTACACAGGACCCTTCTCTGATATCACCTGCACAGCACAAGTTACATGTTACACAGGACCCTCCTCTGATATCACCGGCACAGCACAAGTTACATGTTACACAGGACCCTTCTCTGATATCACCTGCACAGGACAAGTTACATGTTACACAGGACCCTCCTCTGATATCACCTGCACAGCACAAGTTACATGTTACACAGGACCCTTCTCTGATATCACCTGCACAGCACAAGTTACATGTTACACAGGACCCTTCTCTGATATCACCTGCACAGCACAAGTTACATGTTACACAGGACCCTCCTCTGATATCACCTGCACAGCACAAGTTACATGTTACACAGGACCCTTCTCTGATATCACCTGCACAGCACAAGTTACATGTTACACAGGACCCTTCTCTGATATCACCTGCACAGGACAAGTTACATGTTACACAGGACCCTCCTCTGATATCACCTGCACAATTCTTGCATCCATTGAATTTGTGAGTATTTGGACAGTTTCTGCTTGAATATCTTTGCAGGATGTCAGAATCGCCTCCCAGAGCTTCTGTTTTGATGTGAACGGCCTCCCACCCTCAGATATTTTGCTTGACGAGGCTCCAAAGGTTCTCAATAGGGTTGATGTCAGGGGAACATGGGGGGGCCACACCATGAGTTTCTCTCCTTTTATGCCCATAGCAGCCAATGACACAGAGGTATTCTTTGCAGCATGAGATGGTGCATTGTCATGCATGAAGATAATTTTGCTACGGAAGGCACGTTCTTTTTGTACCACGGAAGAAAGAGGTCAGTCATAAACTCCACGTACTTTGCAGAGGTCATTTTCACACCGTCAGGGACCCTAAAGGGGCCTACCAGCTCTCTCCCCATGATTCCAGCCCAAAACATGACTCCGCCACCTCCTTGCTGACGTCGCAGCCTTGTTGGGACATGGTGGCCATTCACCAACCATCCACTACTCCATCCATCTGGACCATCCAGGGTTGCACGGCACTCATCAGTAAACAACATGGTTTGAAAATTAGTCTTCATGTATTTCTGAGCCAACTGCAACCGTTTCTGCTTGTGAGCATTGTTTAGGGGTGGCCGAATAATAGCTTTATGCACACTTGCAAACCTCTGGAGGATCCTACACCTTGAGGTTCGCGGGACTCCAGAGGCACCAGCGGCTTCAAATACCTGTTTGCTGGTTTGCAATGGCATTTTAGCAGCTGCTCTCCTAATCCTATTAATTTGTCCGGCAGAAACCTTCCTCATTATGCCTTTATCTGAACAAACCCGTGTGTGCTCTGAATCAGCCACAAATCTTTTCACAGTACGATGATCACGCTTATGCTTTCTTGTAATATCCAATGTTTTCATACCTTGTCCAAGGTATTGCACTATTTCACGCTTTTCAGAAGCAGAGAGATCCTATTTCTTTCCCATATTGCTTGAAACCTGTGGCTGCTTAATAATGTGGAACGTCCTTCTTAAGTAGTTTTCCTTTGATTGGGCACACCTGGCAAACTAATTATCACAGGTGTCTGAGATTGATTACAATGATCCAAAGAGCCCTAAGACACAGACACTATACCAGCCATGAGTTTCATTGAAAAACTAATAATTCCATGTTTATGACACTTAAATCCAATGTGCAGAATAATTTGGAACACGTTGTACTAATACGAGGGGATCATATATGGGGGGGCTGTATTTGCGCCGGGTGATTTTATTGCCTGTAATTAGACGTGACGTCGGTGTCACCATCATAAATAACGGATCATTAGATTACTTTTAGTGAGTGTAGGAATGGCGCCGTCCCCTCTCCGTCATCTTTTGGAACGGCTCCAATATTCTAGCGCTGCGATGTCATCGACAATTATCTGTCAGAACAAGAATCCAGATGGCGGGAGGAAGACTCGCCCTTTATACCAGGCTTGTAAAGTAGCGGATCCGCCCTGGCGCGGTCACATGGAGCGTTGGCGTCACCCGCTGTGCTGGTCTGACAAGAAGTAGAATCAGGTGATCTCCATAACGAGCGTTCTCTCCCCGGCTCGGATTGCTTTGATTTTGCGCGGTGTCTGGGGAGCCGGCCCGCAGCTTCAGCCTCTTGGCCTGACGACAACGGAGGCAGCGAGGGACGAAAAACGTGCAGATAGGTCTGAGGGCTGGGCGGCGCTTTCAGACGGCTCGCAGAGAGCGCCGCGGCCATGTTTTCCTAACCTCATCGTCTCTAAATCTTATTCCCATTGAACTGGACACTTTCCAGACATCTGCTGAACAAAACGCGGCTGCTCGCGCGACACATTCACGCGACCGATGCTTAAATAGTGAGAACGTATCGTTGGGGGGCGTTCTGTACCCCCATTTGACTACAGCGCACAGTATGTGACAATAGAGGAGGTGCCATCCCCCCACAAATTACAGCGTATGTGAGAGAGCGCCGCTGGGGGGCAACACAACGCAATGCGCGCCCCCTCCCCATCACAGATCTGTTATACATCTGGCGCCAGGTGATCTCTTGTGGCCAAGACCCTGAGCCGTCGTCTTCAGTCAGGCCGTAGATGTAGATTTTGCTTGTATCTTCCACCCAGCTTTCCTGGTCTCCTGACAGGTGAATGGTTAAGTGTCAGGCCCCGCCTGCTGATAAAAGGAAATATTCCCATAATAGCTGGATATTAGGAGGCGATATTTATGCCCCTCTCCGTGTTTCATTCGCCAGTCCTAATACTGCCCTCGCTGACGTAAAACAAACTCCTCTGGCGCTATAATTTGCGCCAGTTTCTGTTGGTGCATCGGTGGCCCCGCCCCTCCTCGCTAACCACACCCATTTTTCTTGCCACTTTTGAAAATTTGCTAGAGAAGTAAAAAGTTGCACATTTTAGTGCAAATACGGCGTGACGCACGCGCCAAAATGTGCTGCTGTTTAATGCCACTCAAGCTTCAATTCTTCACTTGTGTTAACAGCTCTACTTGTTGTCAGTGAATGAGAACATTCTTCTTTACATCTAAAGGCTGAAATTTCTTACAGGTCTGAGGCTTTGTTACAATGTATCAGTCTAGAGAATCCTCTGTGAGGTAAACACGTCAGCAGCACAAATCTTTCTCCTGTCCTAATAGTTTGTTACAATGTATCAGTGCAGGTAACATGTATCAGTCTGGAGTCCAGGCCGTTTATGTCACAGAGGATTTGTCTACACTGGATACAACAGTCACAAAATCTCAGCTGTGAGAAGTATTAGATCAGGACAGGTTTTCATGATGAAAATGATGAGGCTTTATTTGTCTGGACTCCGTCTCTTTAAGAACAAATCCTCCTCATTTTCTTCTACCGTAGAAACGTCTTCAGCCGCCACTGAACTTGTTGGTGATATATAATGAGCTCGGATGTCGCCGCGGCTGCTGGTAATAATCTACGGCATGGGATATACCATAAATATCAGATAGGTGGGGGTCCCATCTTGAGAACATGACCCCCATCCCTCCTGGTGAGGACCAGACCGCCGCATCCAGGTGGAGAATGAACGTAGGGGCAGCCGCGCGTTACAGGAACGGTGACCGACTCACCAAGCGGGACAGGGTCAGGGGACCCCCGTGTTGGAGAAAGGCGCAGGTCACGAGCTGGGACCCCCATCTATCAGACATTTATGGCATATCATGTGGACAACCCACAAATGTCTCGCATGGTACTGCCCCTTTAATGGAGGCGACATCGCGGCTTTCGAGGAAACGTAATTATCTGCAAAAAATAAACGTAATAATATAATAATAAATGACAGGACATGAAGCGAGATCAGCGGCAGCAACGAGCAGATCTGGGAGAAGGATTCGTGCTGCGGGGAGCGCGGCCGCGGGCAGAGTCTGCGCTGCTCTATAGACACATCAAGCCCTGGTCTCACCCAGCTTTCCACAGATCCTGCATGGTTATGTAGTATTACACCCCTGCTCCAGCTTTACTATGGCTCTGCCCGGTGTGTCAGTCTTCACTCTACTTCTAGCATTTTGTTCATAGACCCGGAAGCTCAGGAATAACGGAGAATTAGGGCCCTGGCATATATATTGTTATATACCACATGTCTGATTTCTATGGCATTCAGAGTCTGCGGAAAGCTGGATATAGCCCTGATGACTGCTGCTATTTATTGCCACTCTGTTACCTCCCAGAAATGAAGGAACAGATTACACGGTGTCACCCATAAAGAAGGGACCAGATTTTATATTGTTTATATATTAAGGTGTGGGAGAGGGGATCACACCCTGAGCGGGGTCCAGTCAGCGGCTGCACATATGGAAACCATTGGAGGCAATGATGGGAGTCATACTGTGTCACTGACAGCCACATGTTAATCCTCAGTCCTCACACCTGAAAGTGGGATCACAATTCAAATGAAGGGGCTCAGAATCAGCAATCCCATTAAGTGTAATGATAATTTATGCAGAATACAGGGCTCTGCTCTAAAATAAACACAATGTAATGGCTCTAATCCTGATTATCAGGGAATGTTTACTTTCTCTCCTCTTTCTTGGCGCAGTGATTGCTGCCACCTACTCAGCCATTTCCATCATCTCAGGTGCCAGGAGAGAGGGGCACGGGTCATGTGACTGCTGACAATTATCCATGTGACTCCTGCTCCCGGCTCTGCAGATATTATATTATATCACATCACGGTATAGATACATTGTATCGCAGTAACATTATATTATAGTCACATTGTATCGTAGTAACATTGTATCACAGTCACATTGTATCGTAGTAACATTGTATCACAGTCACATTGTATGGCAGTAACATTGTATCGCAGTCACATTGTATCGTAGTAACATTGTATCACAGTCAAATTGTATCGTAGTCACATTGTATCACAGTCACATTGTATGGTAGTCACATTGTATCACAGTCACATTATATCACAGTCACATTGTATGGTAGTAACATTGTATCACAGTCAGATTGTATCACAGTCACATTGTATCAGTCACATTGTATCACAGTCACATTGCATCACAGTCACATTGTATCACAGTCACATTCTATCGCAGTCACATTGTATGGTAGTAACATTGTATCACAGTCAGATTGTATCACAGTCACATTGTATCGTAGTAACATTGTATCACAGTCAGATTGTATCACAGTCACATTGTATCAGTCACATTGTATCACAGTCACATTGCATCACAGTCACATTGTATCACAGTCACATTCTATCGCAGTCACATTGTATGGTAGTAACATTGTATCACAGTCAGATTGTATCACAGTCACATTGTATCGTAGTAACATTGTATCACAGTCACATTGTATCGCAGTCACATTGTATCGCAGTCACATTGTATCGCAGTCACATTGTATCGCAGTCACATTGTATCGTAGTAACATTGTATCACAGTCACATTGTATCACAGTCACATTGTATGGTAGTAACATTGTATCACAGTCACATTGTATCACAGTCACATTCTATCGCAGTCACATTGTATCGTAGTAACATTGTATCACAGTCACATTGTATGGTAGTAACATTGTATCACAGTCAGATTGTATCACAGTCACATTGTATCGCAGTCACATTGTATCGTAGTAACATTGTATCACAGTCACATTGTATCGTAGTAACATTGTATCACAGTCACATTGTATCGTAGTAACATTGTATCGTAGTAACATTGTATCGTAGTAACATTGTATCACAGTCACATTGTATCACAGTCACATTGTATCGTAGTAACATTGTATCACAGTCACATTGTATCGCAGTCACATTGTATCGCAGTCACATTGTATGGTAGTAACATTGTAACACAGTCACATTGTATCACAGTCATATTGTATGGTAGTAACATTGTATCAGTCACATCGTATCACAGTCACATTGTATGGTAGTCACATTGTATCACAGTCACATTGTATCGTAGTCACATTGTATCGTAGTCACATTGTATCGTAGTCACATTGTATCACAGTCACATTGTATCGTAGTCACATTGTATCGTAGTCACATTGTATCGTAGTCACATTGTATCGCAGTCACATTGTATCGTAGTAATATTGTATCGCAGTCACATTATATTATAGTAACATTGTATCACAGTCACATTGTATCACAGTCACATTGTATCGTAGTAACATTGTATCACAGTCACATTATATTATAGTAACGTTGTATCGAAGTCACATTATATTAGAGTAACATTGCATCGCAGTCACATTGTATCATAGTGACATTGTATCGTAGTAACATTGTATCGTAGTAACATTGTATGGTAGTAGCATTGTATGGTAGTAGCATTGTATGGTAGTAGCATTGTATCACAGTCACATTGTATCGTAGTAACATTGTATCGTAGTAACATTGTATCATAGTAACATTGTATGGTAGTAGCATTGTATCGTAGTCACATTGTATCGCAGTCACATTATATTTTAGTCACATTGTATCACAGTCACATTGTATCACAGTAACATTATATTATAGTAACATTGTATCACAGCCACATTGTATCGTAGTCACATTGTATCGTAGTAACATTGTATCACAGTCACATTGTATCGTAGTAACATTGTATCACAGTCACATTGTATCACAGTCACATTATATTATAGTAACATTGTATCACAGTCACATTGTATCGTAGTCACATTGTATCGCAGTCACATTATATTTTAGTCACATTGTATCACAGTCACATTGTATCACAGTAACATTATATTATAGTAACATTGTATCACAGCCACATTGTATCGTAGTCACATTGTATCGTAGTAACATTGTATCACAGTCACATTGTATCGTAGTAACATTGTATCACAGTCACATTGTATCGTAGTCACATTGTATCATAGTAACATTGTATCACTGTCACATTGTATCGTAGTAACATTGTATCAGTCACATTATATTATAGTAACATTGTATCACAGTCACATTGTATCGCAGTCACATTGTATCGTAGTCACATTGTATCGTAGTAACTTTGTATGGCAGTCACATTGTATCTCAGTCACATTGTGTAATGACGGGGGTGGGAAGACAGACAAGTGAGCCCTAATCTACCCACCACTCAGTCCCTGCCTACTTGCAACGACCCGCCCTAGGCGACGGGGTACAACTGGGCGACGGTCCCTACGCTCAATAAGTGCACGACAGACAAACAGACAAGGGTACACAAAGCTAGGGGGAGAAAGGGGCAGTTGCCCACGGCAAAACCGTGAGCAACAAGAGAAGTGAACAAGCCGAGTCAAACCAGGAGAGTACGAGGTGCCAAACGCAGAGCAGAAGAGTAGTAAACAAGCCGAGTCAAACCAGGAGTGTACGAGGTACCAAACGCAGAGCAGGAGAGTAGTCAGCAAGCCGGGGTCAATATGAAGCAAGGACAATGGTACAAGAAGCTGCAGCAGGGCCAGGAAACCAAACGAGAAGAATCACAAGCAAAGGAGGAACAGAAAAGGCAGGTATAAATAGACAGAGGGCGGGAGCTAGCTCCGTCTGGCCAGGCTGTGATAGGTTCTCCCACTCCTAAGCCTGCCATCCTGAGTGGTGGAAGATGGAGTCAGTCTCACAGACATAGAAGCAGGTGCAGACTGATTATCTATGGGCGTTAACCCCGAATCGGTGCCTGGCAGATCCTTTACAGTACCCCCCCTTTTATGAGGGGCCACCGGACCCTTTCTAAGTGGACCTGGTTTACTGGGGAAACGAAGGTGAAACGAAGGTGAAACCTCCTGACCAATATCCCAGCGTGAACATCCCGAGCGGGTACCCAAGTCCTCTCCTCAGGCCCGTATCCTCTCCAATGGACCAGGTACTGGAGGGAGCCTTGGACCATCCTGCTGTCCACAATCTTGGCCACCTCGAATTCTGCCCCCTCAGGGGTGAGAACAGGGACCGGAGGTTTCCTCGAGGGAGCCAAGGACGGGGAGCAGCGTTTAAGGAGGGAGGCATGGAACACGTCGTGTACTCGAAAAGATGGGGGCAACTCCAGTCGGAAGGAGACAGGATAGAGGACTTCAATGACCTTGTACGGCCCTATAAACCGGGGAGCAAACTTCTTGGACGGGACCTTAAGGCGCAAATTTTTAGACGATAGCCACACCAGATCCCCGACCATAAACAAGGGGTTAGCAGAACGTTTTCTATCTTCCTGAGTTTTTTGTATGCTCTGGGACGCCTCTAGGTTCTTCTGAACCTGAGCCCAGACTGTGCACAGTTCTAGATGAACGACCTCTACCTCGGGATTGTTGGAACTACCAGGTGAAACGGAGGAGAACCGTGGATTAAAGCCAAAATTACAGAAAAAGGGGGAGACCCCTGACGAGTTACTGACCCGGTTATTAAGGTAAAATTCGGCGAGGGGAATGAATGAGACCCAATCATATTGACAGTCAGAGATAAAACACCTTAAATATTGTTCTAGAGACTGATTAGTCCTCTCAGTTTGGCCATTAGTTTCAGGATGGAAGGCAGAGGAGAAGGACAGATCAATCTCCAACTTTTTACAGAAGGCTCTCCAAAACAATGAAACAAATTGTACCCCTCTATCAGAAACAATATTGACAGGGACCCCATTGAGACGCAGGATGTGTTTGACAAACAAGGTAGCTAACGTCTTGGCATTGGGTAGTTTCTTGAGGGGCACAAAGTGGCACATTTTACTGAAGCGGTCTACTACAACCCACACCACCGACTTGCCTTGAGATGGAGGCAAATCGGTGATAAAATCCATGGAGATATGGGTCCAAGGTCTCTGGGGAATGGGCAAAGAACATAGTAAGCCCGCTGGTCGGGACCTGGGAGTCTTGGACCTAGCACAAACCTCACAAGCGGCGACGTAGGCCTTAACGTCTTTAGGCAACCCAGGCCACCAATAGTTTCTGGCAATGAGGTGTTTGGTACCCAGGACGCCTTGATGACCAGATAGTGCGGAGTCATGATTTTCCCTAAGTACCCTTAGCTGGAATTGCAGGGGAACAAACAGCTTGTTCTCAGGAAGGTTCCCGGGAGCTGAACCTTGATCAGCCGCAATTTCAGAGACTAAATCAGAATCGATAGCGGAAATGATTATACCTGGAGGCAAAATACAAGCAGGATCTTCCTCCGAAGGAGGGCTGGCCATGAAGCTACGTGACAGTGCATCAGCCTTAACATTTTTAGACCCAACCCTATAGGTAACCACAAAGTTGAATCTGGTAAAAAATAGCGCCCATCGAGCTTGTCTCGGGTTTAGCCTCCGGGCAGATTCTAGGAAAACCAGATTCTTGTGGTCGGTAAGGACCGTTACCTGGTGCCTAGCCCCCTCCAGGAAGTGGCGCCACTCTTCAAATGCCCATTTAATGGCTAAGAGTTCGCGGTTGTCAATATCATAGTTACTCTCAGTGGGTGAAAACTTCCTGGAGAAGTAGGCACAGGGACGGAGATGGGTGAGGGACCTGGTACCCTGGGACAAGACAACCCCCACTCCCACCTCGGACGCGTCAACCTCCACGATAAATGGCTCCATTTGGTTGGGCTGAACAAGCACCGGGGCCGAGATAAAGCACTTCTTAAGGACCTCAAAAGCCTGGACAGCCTCAGGAGGCCAGTGGAGGAGATCAGCACCTTTGCGAGTGAGATCTGTAAGAGGCTTAGCGATGACCGAGAAGTTAGCAATAAACCTCCTGTAATAATTAGCGAACCCCAGGAAGCACTGTAACGCCTTCAGGGAGGCAGGTTGGACCCATTCCGCCACAGCCTGGACCTTGGCGTGGTCCATGCGGAATTCATGAGGAGTGAGGATTTGGCCCAAAAATGGTATCTCCTGCACCCCAAACACACATTTTTCGGTCTTAGCAAACAGTTTGTTTTCTCGAAGGACCTGGAGCACCTTCCTGACATGCTCAATGTGGGAGGACCAGTCCTTGGAAAACACAAGTATGTCATCAAGGTACACTACAAGAAATACCCCCAGGTAGTCTCTTAAAATCACATATATGAAATTCTGGAAGACCGCAGGAGCTTTACACAACCCAAAGGGCATGACGAGGTATTCGAAATGACCCTCGGGCGTGTTAAACGCAGTCTTCCACTCATCCCCCTCTTTGATGCGGATAAGGTTATATGCCCCCCGTAAATCAAACTTAGAGAACCATTGGGCCCCCTGAACCTGATTAAAGAGATCAGGAATCAGAGGAAGGGGATACTGGTTCCTTACAGTGACCTTATTCAAGCTTCGGTAGTCAATGCATGGCCTAAGACCACCATCCTTCTTCCCTACGAAGAAGAAGCCAGCACCTACCGGAGAAGTAGAGGGGCGAATGTAACCCTTGGCCAGGCATTCCTGGATATATTCTCTCATGGCTTCACGTTCTGGACAAGAGAGATTAAATATCCTACCCTTAGGAAGCTTAGCTCCTGGTACCAATTCGATAGCGCAATCGTATTCTCTATGAGGAGGTAACACTTCGGAGGCCTCCTTAGAGAAAACATCAGCGAAGTCCTGAACAAACTCAGGTAGCGTGTTCACCTCCTCAGGGGGAGAAATAGAATTAACAGAAAAACATGACGTCAAACATTCATTACCCCATTTGGTAAGATCCCCAGTATTCCAGTCAAACGTAGGATTATGCAACTGCAACCAGGGAAGACCTAGAACCAAATCGTACGATAATCCCTGCATCAACAGTACAGAGCATTGCTCCAAATGCATGGAGCCAACACGGAGTTCAAAAACAGGAGTATGCTGAGTAAAATAACCATTAGCAAGAGGAGTGGAGTCGATACCCACTACCGGGACAGGTTTAGGCAAATCAATCAAAGGCATAGCTAGAGACATAGCAAATTCCACAGACATGATATTAGCAGATGAGCCAGAATCCACGAAGGCACTGCCGGTAGCAGACCTACCACCAAAAGAGACCTGAAAGGGAAGCAAGATCTTATTAGGCTTCATATTTACGGGAAATACCTGTGCGCCCAAGTGACCTCCCCGATGATCACTTAGGCGCGGAAGTTTTCCGGCTGCTTATTCTTACGCTTAGGACAGTTGTTCACTTGATGCTTGTCATCCCCACAATAGAAGCAGAGACCATTCTTCCTGCGGAACTCTCTACGTTGTTGGGGAGACACGGAGGCCCCGAGTTGCATAGGTACCTCCGAGTCTTCCGGGGAGGAACGTAGCAACGGAACCTCGGGAGGCATCATGGGGGAGTCAGAGGAGAAAACATCAAGACGTTCAAGTCGTCGTTTCCTGAGACGTCGGTCAAGTCGTACCGCTAAAGCCATAACCTGGTCTAGGGAGTCAGAAAAGGGATAGCTAACTAGCAGATCTTTCAGGGCGTTCGACAGACCCAACCTAAACTGGCACCTTAAGGCAGGGTCATTCCACCGAGAAGCTACGCACCACTTCCTAAAGTCAGAGCAATACTCCTCAACAGGTCTCTTACCCTGACGTAAGGTCACCAGCTGACTCTCGGCAAAAGCAGTCGTCAGTCTCGTCATAGATGAGTCCGAGAGCAGAAAAGAAAAGATCAACGGAGGAAAGTTCAGGGGCGTCAGGAGCCAAGGAGAAGGCCCATTCTTGGGGCCCTTCCTGGAGCCGGGACATAATTATACCCACCCGCTGGCTCTCAGAACCTGAGGAGTGGGGCTTTAAACGAAAATAGAGCCTACAACTCTCCCGAAAGGAGAGAAAAGTATTCCGGTCCCCTGAGAACCGGTCGGGCAACTTGAGGTGGGGTTCAAGAGGTGAGGTGAGGGGGACTACCATGGTAGCATCAAGCTGGTTGACCCTCTGAGCCAGGGCCTGGACCTGTAGGGAGAGACCCTGCATTTGCTGAGCCAGGGTCTCAAGGGGTTCCATAGTGGTGTCAGGGACCAGGGTAGAGTAGGTTTGGGCTTGTGATTATGTAATGACGGGGGTGGGGAGACAGACAAGTGAGCCCTAATCTACCCACCACTCAGTCCCTGCTTACTTGCAACGACCCACCCTAGGCGACGGGGTACAACTGGGTGACGGTCCCTACGCTCAATAAGTGCACGACAGACAAACAGGCAAGGGTACACAGAGCTAGGGGGAGAAAGAGGCAGTTGCCCACGGCAAAACCGTGAGCAACAAGAGAAGTGAACAAGCCGAGTCAAACCAGGAGAGTACGAGGTGCCAAACGCAGAGAAGAAGAGTAGTAAACAAGCCGAGTCAAACCAGGAGTGTACGAGGTACCAAACGCAGAGCAGGAGAGTAGTCAGCAAGCCGGGGTCAATATGAAGGAAGGACAATGGTACAAGAAGCTGCAGCAGGGCCAGGAAACCAAAACGAGAAGAATCACAAGCAAAGGAGGAACATGAAAGGCAGGTATAAATAGACAGAGGGCGGGAGCTAGCTCCGTCTGGCCAGGCTGTGATAGGTTCTCCCACTCCTAAGCCTGCCATCCTGAGTGGTGGAAGATGGAGTCAGTCTCACAGACATAGAAGCAGGTGCAGACTGATTATCTATGGGCGTTAACCCCGAAGCTGTGCCTGGCAGATCCTTTACACATTGTATCGTAGTAACATTGTATCACAGTCACAGTATATTGTAGTCACATTGTATCGCAGTCACATTGTATCGCAGTAACATTATATTATAGTAACATTGTATCGCAGTCACATTATATTATAGTAACATTGTATCGCAGTCACATTATATTATAGTAACATTGTATCACAGTCACATTATATTATAGTAACATTGTATCGCAGTCACATTGTATCGCAGTCACATTGTATCACAGTCACATTGTATCGTAGTAACATTGTATCACAGTCACATTGTATCGTAGTCACATTGTATCGCAGTCACATTGTATCGCAGTCACATTGTATCGTAGTAACATTGTATCGCAGTCACATTGTATGTTAGTAACATTGCATCGTAGTCACATTGTATCGCAGTCACATTGTATCGCAGTCACATTGTATCGCAGTCACATTATATTTTAATAACATTGTATCGCAGTCACATTGTATCACAGTCACATTGTATCGTAGTCACATTGTATCGTAGTCACATTGTATCGCAGTCACATTGTATCGCAGTCACATTGTATCGCAGTCACATTATATTTTAATAACATTGTATCGCAGTCACATTGTATCACAGTCACATTATATTATAGTAACATTGTATCGCAGTCACATTGTATCAGTCATATTGTATCGCAGTAACATTGTATCACAGTCACATTGTATCGTAGTAAAATTGTATCACAGTCACATTGTATCACAGTCACATTGTATCATAGTAACATTGTATCAGCGATTAGCACTATTGCCTTGCAGCGCCGGGGTCCTAGGTTGAAATCCAACCAAGGGTGACGTCATCCGGGAGTTTGTACGTTCTCCCTGTGTTTGCGTGGGTTTCTTCTGGGTACTCTAGGGAATTCAGATTGTGAGCCCCAATGGGGACAGTAAGAGAGGACCTCTGTACGGCGCTGTGGAATATGTTGGTGCTATATAAGTAACAGAGATAATAATCAGAGTCACATTGTATCATTCTTACATTATATCACACTTACATTATATCTGTAATGAATCGGGGTAGGGAGACGACAGGTGAGCCCTAATCTACCCGCAACTCAGTCCCTGCCTACTTGCACGGCCCGTCCTAAGTGACGGCGTTCAACTGGGCGACGGTCCCTACGCTCAGTAAGTGCAAGACAGACAACACAAGACAAGGGCACACAGAAGCAAAGGGGAAGTAGGGGCAGTTGCCCACGGAAAACCGTGAGCAACAGGCAGTGGTGAACGAGCCGAGTCAAACCAGGAGAGTACGTAGTAGCAAAACAGAGCAGGAGAAGAGTCAGGCAAGCCAGGGTCAAAAAGTAACAGCGGTAAATCAGGTAAATAGCAGGAATAGCAGAGCAAGGAAACCAGAGAATCACAGGCAAGAAACATGCTGCAAGTGAGGGTATAAATAGACCAAGGGCGGGAGCTAGAACCGTCAGGCCAGGCTGTTATAGGTTCTCCCTCTCCTCAGCCTGCACGCCGGAGTGGTAGCAGATCGCGTCACTCTAGCAGACCTTGGAGCTGATGAAGGCTGATTAACCCTGGGCGTCGACACAGAACCTGTGTCAGGCAAACCCTTAACTGTACCCCCCTTTTATGAGGGGCCACTGGACCCTTCCTAGGTGGGCCTGGCTTGTTGGGAAACCGAAGATGGAACTTCCTGAGCAATATACCGGCGTGAACATCCCGGGCGGGTACCCAAGTCCTCTCCTCAGGCCCATATCCTCTCCAATGGATCAGGTACTGGAGGGAGCCTTGGGCCATCCTGCTGTCTACAATCTTGGCTACCTCGAATTCTACCCCATCAGGAGTGAGAACAGGGACCGGAGGTTACCTCGATGTAGCCAAGGACGGGGAGCAGCTTTTCTAGAGGGAGGCATGAAACACGTCGTGTATCTGAAAAGACGGGGGTAACTCCAGCCGGAAGGAGACAGGGTTGAGGACCTCAATGACCTTGTACGGCCCTATATACCGGGGAGCAAATTTCTTGGACGGAACTTTAAGGCGCAAATTTTTAGAAGACAGCCACACCAGATCCCCGACCACAAATAGGGGGTTAGTTGAACGTCTTTTATCTGCCTGAGTCTTTTGTGTGCTCTGTGACGCCTCAAGGTTCTTCTGAACCTGGGCCCAGACTGTGCACAGTTCCCGATGAACGACATCTACAGTGAAGGAAATAAGTATTTGAGCCCTTGCTGATTTTGTAAGTTTGCCCACTGTCAGAGACATGAACAGTCTAGAATTTTTAGGATAGGTTAATTTTACCAGTGAGAGATTATATAAAAAAAAAAAATCATAGTCAAAATGATCTATATTTATTTGCATTGTGCACAGAGAAATAAGTATGTGACCCCCGACCAACCATTAAGAGTTCAGCCTCCTCCAGACCAGTTACACGCTCCAAATCAACTTGGTGCCGGCATTATAGACAGCTCTTACATGGTCACCTGTATAAAAGACTCCTGTCCACAGACTCAATGATCAGTCTGACTCTAACCTCTACAACATGGGCAAGACCAAAGAGCTTTCTAAGGATGTCAGGGACAAGATCATAGACCTGCACAAGGCTGGAATGGGCTACAAAACCATAAATAAGACGCTGGGTGAGAAGGAGACAACTTGGTGCAATAGTAAGAAAATGGAAGACATACAAAATGACTGTCAATCGACATCGATCTGGGGCTCCATGCAAAATCTCACCTCGTGGGGTATCCTTGATCCTGAGGAAGGTGAGAGCTCAGCCAAAAACTACACGGGGGAACTTGTTAATGATCTCAAGGCAGCTGGGACCACAGTCACCAAGAAAACCATTGGTAACACATTACGCCGTAATGGATTAAAATCCTGCAGTGCCCGCAAGGTTGCCCTGCTCAAGAAGGCACATGTACAGGCCCGTCTGAAGTTTGCAAATGAACATCTGGATGATTCTGAGAGTGATTGGGAGAAGGTGCTGTGGTCAGATGAGACTAAAATTGAGCTCTTTGGCATTAACTCAACTCGCCGTTTTTGGAGGAAGAGAAATGCTGCCTATGACCCAAAGAACACCGTCCCCACTGTCAAGCATGGAGGTGGGAACATTATGTTTTGGGGGTGTTTCTCTGCTAAGGGCACAGGACTACTTCACCGCATCAATTGGAGAATGGATGGAGCCATGTACCGTCAAATCCTTAGTGACAACCTCCTTCCCTCCACCAGGACATTAAAAATGGCTCGTGGCTGGGTCTTCCAGCACGACAATGACCCGAAACATACAGCCAAGGCAACAAAGGAGTGGCTCAAAAAGAAGCACATTAAGGTCATGGAGTGGCCTAGCCAGGCTCCAGACCTTAATCCCATCGAAAACTTATGGAGGGAGCTGAAGATCCGAGTTGCCAAGCGACAGCCTCGAAATCTTAATGATTTACAGATGATCTGCAAAGAGGAGTGGGCCAAAATACCATCTAACATGTGTGCAAACCTCATCATCAACTACAAAAAACATCTGACTGCTGTGCTTGCTAACAAGGGTTTTGCCACCAAGTATTAAGTCTTGTTTGCCAAAGGGATCAAATACTTATTTCTCTGTGCACAATGCAAATAAATATATATAATATAATTGACAATGTGATTTTCTTTTTTTTTTTTTATATATAATCTATCTCTCACTGGTAAAATTAACCTATCCTAAAAATTCTAGACTGTTCATGTCTTTGACAGTGGGCAAACTTACAAAATCAGCAAGGGATCAAATACTTATTTCCTTCACTGTACCTCGGGATTGTTGGAACCACCAGGTGTAACGGAGGAGAACCGTGGATTAAACCCAAAAGAGCAGAAGAAGGGGGAGACCCCCGACGAGCTACTGACTCAGTTATTAAGAGAAAATTTGGCGAGGGGAATGAAGGAGACTCCCCAGTTACATTATATCATAGTTACATTATATCATAGTTACATTATATCATAGTTACATTATATCACAGTTACATTATATCACAGTTACATTATATCATAGTTACATTATATCACAGTTACATTATATCACAGTTACATTATATCACAGTTACATTATATCACAGTTACATTATATCACAGTTACATTATATCACAGTTACATTATATCACAGTTACATTATATCACAGTTACATTATATCACAGTTACATTATATCACAGTTACATTATATCACAGTTACATTATATCACAGTTACATTATATCACAGTCACATTATATCACAGTTACATTATATCACAGTTACTTTATATCACAGTTACATTATATCACAGTTACTTTATATCACAGTTACATTATATCACAGTTACATTATATCATAGTTACTTTATATCACAGTTACATTATATCACAGTTACATTATATCATAGTTACATTATATCACAGTTACTTTATATCACAGTTACATTATATCACAGTTACATTATATCATAGTTACATTATATCACAGTTACATTATATCACAGTTACATTATATCACAGTTACATTATATCACAGTTACATTATATCACAGTTACATTATATCACAGTTACATTATATCACAGTTACATTATATCATAGTTACATTATATCATAGTTACATTATATCACAGTTACTTTATATCACAGTTACATTATATCACAGTTACATTATATCACAGTTACATTATATCACAGTTACTTTATATCACAGTTACATTATATCACAGTTACATTATATCACAGTTACATTATATCACAGTTACATTATATCACAGTTACTTTATATCACAGTTACATTATATCACAGTTACATTATATCACAGTTACTTTATATCACAGTTACTTTATATCACAGTTACATTATATCATAGTTACATTATATCAGTTACATTATATCACAGTTACATTATATCACAGTTACTTTATATCACAGTTACATTATATCACAGTTACATTATATCACAGTTACATTATATCACAGTTACATTATATCATAGTTACATTATATCACAGTTACTTTATATCACAGTTACATTATATCACAGTTACATTATATCACAGTTACATTATATCACAGTTACATTATATCACAGTTACATTATATCATAGTTACATTATATCACAGTTACATTATATCACAGTTACATTATATCACAGTTACTTTATATCACAGTTACATTATATCACAGTTACTTTATATCACAGTTACATTATATCACAGTTACATTATATCATAGTTACATTATATCACAGTTACATTATATCATAGTTACATTATATCATAGTTACATTATATCACAGTTACATTATATCATAGTTACATTATATCATAGTTACTTTATATCACAGTTACATTATATCACAGTTACATTATATCATAGTTACATTATATCACAGTTACATTATATCACAGTTACATTATATCACAGTTACATTATATCACAGTTACATTATATCACAGTTACATTATATCACAGTTACTTTATATCACAGTTACTTTATATCACAGTTACATTATATCACAGTTACATTATATCACAGTTACTTTATATCACAGTTACTTTATATCACAGTTACATTATATCATAGTTACATTATATCACAGTTACATTATATCACAGTTACATTATATCACAGTTACATTATATCATAGTTACATTATATCATAGTTACATTATTTCACAGTTACATTATATCACAGTTACATTATATCATAGTTACATTATTTCACAGTTACATTATATCACAGTTACATTATATCACAGTTACATTATATCACAGTTACATTATATCACAGTTACTTTATATCACAGTTACTTTATATCACAGTTACATTATATCACAGTTACATTATATCATAGTTACATTATATCACAGTTACATTATATCACAGTTACATTATATCACAGTTACATTATATCAGTTACATTATATCACAGTTACATTATATCATAGTTACATTATATCACAGTTACATTATATCATAGTTACATTATATCATAGTTACATTATATCACAGTTACATTATATCACAGTTACATTATATCAGTTACATTATATCACAGTTACATTATATCATAGTTACATTATATCATAGTTACATTATATCACAGTTACATTATATCATAGTTACATTATATCATAGTTACATTATATCACAGTTACATTATATCACAGTTACTTTATATCACAGTTACATTATATCACAGTTACATTATATCACAGTTACATTATATCACAGTTACATTATATCACAGTTACATTATATCACAGTTACATTATATCACAGTTACTTTATATCACAGTTACATTATATCACAGTTACATTATATCACAGTTACTTTATATCACAGTTACATTATATCACAGTTACATTATATCACAGTTACATTATATCACAGTTACATTATATCACAGTTACATTATATCATAGTTACATTATATCACAGTTACATTATATCACAGTTACATTATATCACAGTTACTTTATATCACAGTTACATTATATCACAGTTACATTATATCACAGTTACTTTATATCACAGTTACATTATTTCACAGTTACATTATATCACAGTTACATTATATCACAGTTACATTATATCACAGTTACATTATATCACAGTTACTTTATATCACAGTTACTTTATATCACAGTTACATTATATCACAGTTACATTATATCATAGTTACATTATATCACAGTTACATTATATCACAGTTACATTATATCACAGTTACATTATATCAGTTACATTATATCACAGTTACATTATATCATAGTTACATTATATCACAGTTACATTATATCATAGTTACATTATATCATAGTTACATTATATCACAGTTACATTATATCACAGTTACATTATATCAGTTACATTATATCACAGTTACATTATATCATAGTTACATTATATCACAGTTACATTATATCATAGTTACATTATATCATAGTTACATTATATCACAGTTACATTATATCACAGTTACTTTATATCACAGTTACATTATATCACAGTTACATTATATCACAGTTACATTATATCACAGTTACATTATATCACAGTTACATTATATCACAGTTACATTATATCACAGTTACTTTATATCACAGTTACATTATATCACAGTTACATTATATCACAGTTACTTTATATCACAGTTACATTATATCACAGTCACATTATATCACAGTTACATTATATCACAGTTACATTATATCATAGTTACATTATATCATAGTTACATTATATCACAGTTACATTATATCACAGTTACATTATATCACAGTTACATTATATCACAGTTACATTATATCATAGTTACATTATATCACAGTCACATTATATCACAGTTACATTATATCACAGTTACATTATATCATAGTTACATTATATCATAGTTACATTATATCACAGTTACTTTATATCATAGTTACATTATATCACAGTTACATTATATCACAGTTACTTTATATCACAGTTACATTATATCACAGTTACATTATATCACAGTTACATTATATCACAGTTACATTATATCACAGTTACTTTATATCATAGTTACATTATATCATAGTTACATTATATCACAGTTACATTATATCACAGTTACATTATATCACAGTTACATTATATCATAGTTACATTACATCATAGTTACATTATATCACAGTTACTTTATATCACAGTTACTTTATATCACAGTTACTTTATATCACAGTTACTTTATATCATAGTTACATTATATCACAGTTACATTATATCACAGTTACATTATATCACAGTTACATTATATCACAGTTACATTATATCACAGTTACATTATATCACAGTTACTTTATATCACAGTTACTTTATATCATAGTTACATTATATCATAGTTACATTACATCATAGTTACATTATATCACAGTTACTTTATATCACAGTTACTTTATATCACAGTTACTTTATATCACAGTTACTTTATATCATAGTTACATTATATCACAGTTACATTATATCACAGTTACATTATATCACAGTTACATTATATCACAGTTACATTATATCACAGTTACATTATATCACAGTTACATTATATCACAGTTACTTTATATCACAGTTACATTATATCACAGTTACATTATATCACAGTTACATTATATCACAGTTACTTTATATCACAGTTACATTATATCACAGTTACATTATATCACAGTTACATTATATCACAGTTACTTTATATCATAGTTACATTATATCATAGTTACATTATATCACAGTTACATTATATCATAGTTACATTATATCACAGTTACATTATATCATAGTCACATTATATCACAGTTACATTATATCACAGTTACATTATATCATAGTTACATTATATCACAGTTACATTATATCACAGTTACTTTATATCACAGTTACATTATATCAGTTACATTATATCACAGTTACATTATATCATAGTTACATTATATCACAGTTACATTATATCACAGTTACATTATATCACAGTTACATTATATCACAGTTACATTATATCACAGTTACATTATATCACAGTTACTTTATATCACAGTTACATTATATCAGTTACATTATATCACAGTTACATTATATCACAGTTACATTATATCACAGTTACATTATATCACAGTTACTTTATATCACAGTTACTTTATATCACAGTTACATTATATCACAGTTACATTATATCACAGTTACATTATATCACAGTTACATTATATCATAGTTACATTATATCACAGTTACATTATATCACAGTTACTTTATATCACAGTTACTTTATATCATAGTTACATTATATCATAGTTACATTATATCACAGTTACATTATATCACAGTTACATTATATCATAGTTACATTATATCATAGTTACATTATATCACAGTTACATTATATCACAGTTACATTATATCAGTTACATTATATCACAGTTACTTTATATCACAGTTACATTATATCAGTTACATTATATCACAGTTACTTTATATCACAGTTACTTTATATCATAGCTACATTATATCACAGTTACATTATATCACAGTTACATTATATCACAGTTACATTATATCATAGTTACATTATATCATAGTTACATTATATCATAGTTACATTATATCACAGTTACATTATATCATAGTTACATTATATCACAGTTACATTATATCACAGTTACATTATATCATAGTTACATTATATCACAGTTACATTATATCACAGTTACTTTATATCATAGTTACTTTATATCACAGTTACATTATATCACAGTTACATTATATCACAGTTACATTATATCATAGTTACATTATATCACAGTTACATTATATCAGTTACATTATATCACAGTTACATTATATCACAGTTACATTATATCAGTTACATTATATCACAGTTACTTTATATCACAGTTACTTTATATCACAGTTACATTATATCAGTTACATTATATCACAGTTACATTATATCACAGTTACATTATATCACAGTTACATTATATCATAGTTACATTATATCATAGTTACATTATATCACAGTTACATTATATCACAGTTACATTATATCATAGTTACATTATATCACAGTTACATTATATCACAGTTACATTATATCATAGTTACATTATATCACAGTTACATTATATCACAGTTACATTATATCACAGTTACATTATATCACAGTTACTTTATATCACAGTTACATTATATCACAGTTACATTATATCACAGTTACATTATATCACAGTTACATTATATCACAGTTACATTATATCACAGTTACTTTATATCATAGTTACATTATATCACAGTTACATTATATCACAGTTACATTATATCACAGTTACATTATATCACAGTTACATTATATCACAGTTACATTATATCACAGTTACATTATATCAGTTACATTATATCACAGTTACATTATATCACAGTTACTTTATATCACAGTTACTTTATATCACAGTTACATTATATCAGTTACATTATATCACAGTTACTTTATATCACAGTTACATTATATCACAGTTACTTTATATCACAGTTACATTATATCATAGTTACTTTATATCACAGTTACATTATATCATAGTTACATTATATCACAGTTACATTATATCATAGTTACATTATATCATAGTTACATTATATCACAGTTACATTATATCACAGTTACATTATATCACAGTTACATTATATCATAGTTACTTTATATCACAGTTACATTATATCACAGTTACATTATATCACAGTTACATTATATCACAGTTACTTTATATCACAGTTACATTATATCACAGTTACATTATATCACAGTTACATTATATCACAGTTACATTATATCACAGTTACTTTATATCACAGTTACTTTATATCATAGTTACTTTATATCACAGTTACATTATATCAGTTACATTATATCATAGTTACATTATATCACAGTTACATTATATCACAGTTACATTATATCACAGTTACATTATATCACAGTTACATTATATCACAGTTACTTTATATCATAGTTACTTTATATCACAGTTACATTATATCAGTTACATTATATCATAGTTACATTATATCACAGTTACATTATATCATAGTTACATTATATCACAGTTACATTATATCACAGTTACATTATATCACAGTTACATTATATCACAGTTACTTTATATCATAGTTACTTTATATCACAGTTACATTATATCAGTTACATTATATCATAGTTACATTATATCACAGTTACATTATATCATAGTTACATTATATCACAGTTACATTATATCATAGTTACATTATATCACAGTTACATTATATCACAGTTACTTTATATCATAGTTACATTATATCACAGTTACATTATATCACAGTTACATTATATCACAGTTACATTATATCATAGTTACATTATATCATAGTTACATTATATCACAGTTACTTTATATCACAGTTACATTATATCATAGTTACATTATATCACAGTTACATTATATCATAGTTACATTATATCATAGTTACATTATATCACAGTTACATTATATCACAGTTACATTATATCAGTTACATTATATCACAGTTACATTATATCACAGTTACTTTATATCACAGTTACATTATATCACAGTTACATTATATCACAGTTACATTATATCACAGTTACATTATATCACAGTTACTTTATATCACAGTTACTTTATATCACAGTTACATTATATCATAGTTACATTATATCACAGTTACATTATATCACAGTTACTTTATATCACAGTTACTTTATATCATAGTTACATTATATCATAGTTACATTATATCACAGTTACATTATATCACAGTTACATTATATCATAGTTACATTATATCATAGTTACATTATATCACAGTTACATTATATCACAGTTACATTATATCAGTTACATTATATCACAGTTACTTTATATCACAGTTACATTATATCAGTTACATTATATCACAGTTACTTTATATCACAGTTACATTATATCACAGTTACATTATATCACAGTTACTTTATATCATAGTTACTTTATATCACAGTTACATTATATCACAGTTACATTATATCACAGTTACATTATATCAGTTACATTATATCACAGTTACATTATATCACAGTTACATTATATCAGTTACATTATATCACAGTTACTTTATATCACAGTTACTTTATATCACAGTTACATTATATCAGTTACATTATATCACAGTTACATTATATCACAGTTACATTATATCACAGTTACATTATATCATAGTTACATTATATCATAGTTACATTATATCACAGTTACATTATATCACAGTTACATTATATCATAGTTACATTATATCACAGTTACATTATATCACAGTTACATTATATCATAGTTACATTATATCACAGTTACATTATATCACAGTTACATTATATCACAGTTACATTATATCACAGTTACTTTATATCACAGTTACATTATATCACAGTTACATTATATCACAGTTACATTATATCACAGTTACATTATATCACAGTTACATTATATCACAGTTACTTTATATCATAGTTACATTATATCACAGTTACATTATATCACAGTTACATTATATCACAGTTACATTATATCACAGTTACATTATATCACAGTTACATTATATCACAGTTACATTATATCAGTTACATTATATCACAGTTACATTATATCACAGTTACTTTATATCACAGTTACTTTATATCACAGTTACATTATATCAGTTACATTATATCACAGTTACTTTATATCACAGTTACATTATATCACAGTTACTTTATATCACAGTTACATTATATCATAGTTACTTTATATCACAGTTACATTATATCATAGTTACATTATATCACAGTTACATTATATCATAGTTACATTATATCATAGTTACATTATATCACAGTTACTTTATATCACAGTTACATTATATCACAGTTACATTATATCACAGTTACATTATATCACAGTTACTTTATATCATAGTTACTTTATATCACAGTTACATTATATCAGTTACATTATATCATAGTTACATTATATCACAGTTACATTATATCACAGTTACATTATATCACAGTTACATTATATCACAGTTACATTATATCACAGTTACTTTATATCATAGTTACTTTATATCACAGTTACATTATATCAGTTACATTATATCATAGTTACATTATATCACAGTTACATTATATCATAGTTACATTATATCACAGTTACATTATATCATAGTTACATTATATCACAGTTACATTATATCACAGTTACTTTATATCATAGTTACATTATATCACAGTTACATTATATCACAGTTACATTATATCACAGTTACATTATATCATAGTTACATTATATCACAGTTACATTATATCACAGTTACATTATATCATAGTTACATTATATCACAGTTACATTATATCACAGTTACATTATATCACAGTTACATTATATCACAGTTACATTATATCATAGTTACATTATATCATAGTTACATTATATCACAGTTACTTTATATCACAGTTACATTATATCATAGTTACATTATATCACAGTTACATTATATCATAGTTACATTATATCATAGTTACATTATATCACAGTTACATTATATCACAGTTACATTATATCAGTTACATTATATCACAGTTACATTATATCACAGTTACTTTATATCACAGTTACATTATATCACAGTTACATTATATCACAGTTACATTATATCACAGTTACATTATATCACAGTTACTTTATATCACAGTTACATTATATCATAGTTACATTATATCATAGTTACATTATATCACAGTTACATTATATCACAGTTACATTATATCACAGTTACATTATATCATAGTTACATTATATCATAGTTACATTATATCACAGTTACTTTATATCACAGTTACATTATATCACAGTTACATTATATCACAGTTACATTATATCATAGTTACATTATATCATAGTTACATTATATCACAGTTACTTTATATCACAGTTACATTATATCATAGTTACATTATATCACAGTTACATTATATCATAGTTACATTATATCATAGTTACATTATATCACAGTTACATTATATCACAGTTACTTTATATCACAGTTACATTATATCACAGTTACATTATATCACAGTTACATTATATCACAGTTACATTATATCACAGTTACATTATATCACAGTTACTTTATATCACAGTTACATTATATCATAGTTACATTATATCATAGTTACATTATATCACAGTTACATTATATCACAGTTACATTATATCACAGTTACATTATATCACAGTTACATTATATCACAGTTACATTATATCACAGTTACATTATATCACAGTTACATTATATCACAGTTACATTATATCACAGTTACATTATATCATAGTTACATTATATCATAGTTACATTATATCATAGTTACATTATATCACAGTTACTTTATATCACAGTTACATTATATCACAGTTACATTATATCACAGTTACATTATATCACAGTTACATTATATCACAGTTACATTATATCATAGTTACATTATATCATAGTTACATTATATCATAGTTACATTATATCACAGTTACTTTATATCACAGTTACATTATATCACAGTTACATTATATCATAGTTACATTATATCATAGTTACATTATATCACAGTTACATTATATCACAGTTACATTATATCACAGTTACTTTATATCACAGTTACATTATATCACAGTTACATTATATCACAGTTACTTTATATCACAGTTACATTATATCACAGTTACATTATATCATAGTTACATTATATCACAGTTACATTATATCACAGTTACATTATATCACAGTTACATTATATCATAGTTACATTATATCAGTTACATTATATCACAGTTACTTTATATCACAGTTACATTATATCACAGTTACTTTATATCACAGTTACATTATATCAGTTACATTATATCACAGTTACATTATATCACAGTTACATTATATCATAGTTACATTATATCACAGTTACATTATATCACAGTTACATTATATCACAGTTACATTATATCATAGTTACATTATATCACAGTTACTTTATATCACAGTTACATTATATCACAGTTACATTATATCACAGTTACATTATATCATAGTTACATTATATCATAGTTACATTATATCATAGTTACATTATATCATAGTTACATTATATCACAGTTACATTATATCACAGTTACATTATATCATAGTTACATTATATCACAGTTACTTTATATCACAGTTACATTATATCACAGTTACATTATATCATAGTTACATTATATCATAGTTACATTATATCACAGTTACATTATATCACAGTTACATTATATCACAGTTACTTTATATCACAGTTACATTATATCACAGTTACATTATATCATAGTTACATTATATCATAGTTACATTATATCACAGTTACATTATATCACAGTTACATTATATCATAGTTACATTATATCACAGTTACTTTATATCACAGTTACATTATATCACAGTTACATTATATCATAGTTACATTATATCATAGTTACATTATATCATAGTTACATTATATCATAGTTACATTATATCACAGTTACATTATATCACAGTTACTTTATATCACAGTTACATTATATCACAGTTACATTATATCACAGTTACATTATATCACAGTTACATTATATCACAGTTACATTATATCACAGTTACATTATATCACAGTTACATTATATCATAGTTACATTATATCATAGTTACATTATATCATAGTTACATTATATCATAGTTACATTATATCACAGTTACATTATATCATAGTTACATTATATCACAGTTACATTATATCACAGTTACATTATATCACAGTTACATTATATCACAGTTACATTATATCACAGTTACTTTATATCACAGTTACATTATATCACAGTTACTTTATATCACAGTTACTTTATATCACAGTTACATTATATCACAGTTACATTATATCATAGTTACATTATATCATAGTTACATTATATCACAGTTACTTTATATCACAGTTACATTATATCACAGTTACATTATATCATAGTTACATTATATCACAGTTACATTATATCACAGTTACATTATATCATAGTTACATTATATCACAGTTACATTATATCACAGTTACTTTATATCACAGTTACATTATATCACAGTTACTTTATATCACAGTTACATTATATCACAGTTACTTTATATCACAGTTACTTTATATCACAGTTACATTATATCACAGTTACATTATATCACAGTTACATTATATCACAGTTACATTATATCACAGTTACTTTATATCACAGTTACTTTATATCACAGTTACATTATATCACAGTTACTTTATATCACAGTTACATTATATCACAGTTACATTATATCACAGTTACTTTATATCATAGTTACATTATATCACAGTTACATTATATCACAGTTACATTATATCATAGTTACATTATATCACAGTTACATTATATCACAGTTACATTATATCATAGTTACATTATATCACAGTTACATTATATCACAGTTACATTATATCACAGTTACATTATATCACAGTTACATTATATCACAGTTACATTATATCACAGTTACATTATATCATAGTTACATTATATCATAGTTACATTATATCACAGTTACATTATATCACAGTTACATTATATCACAGTTACTTTATATCATAGTTACATTATATCACAGTTACATTATATCATAGTTACATTATATCACAGTTACATTATATCACAGTTACATTATATCACAGTTACATTATATCATAGTTACATTATATCACAGTTACATTATATCACAGTTACATTATATCACAGTTACATTATATCACAGTTACATTATATCATAGTTACATTATATCACAGTTACATTATATCACAGTTACATTATATCACAGTTACTTTATATCATAGTTACATTATATCACAGTTACATTATATCACAGTTACATTATATCATAGTTACATTATATCACAGTTACATTATATCACAGTTACATTATATCACAGTTACTTTATATCATAGTTACATTATATCACAGTTACATTATATCACAGTTACATTATATCACAGTTACATTATATCACAGTTACATTATATCACAGTTACATTATATCACAGTTACTTTATATCATAGTTACATTATATCACAGTTACTTTATATCACAGTTACATTATATCACAGTTACATTATATCACAGTTACATTATATCACAGTTACATTATATCACAGTTACATTATATCACAGTTACATTATATCACAGTTACATTATATCACAGTTACATTATATCACAGTTACATTATATCATAGTTACATTATATCACAGTTACATTATATCACAGTTACATTATATCACAGTTACATTATATCACAGTTACATTATATCACAGTTACTTTATATCACAGTTACTTTATATCACAGCTACATTATATCACAGTTACATTATATCATAGTTACTTTATATCATAGTTACATTATATCACAGTTACATTATATCACAGTTACATTATATCACAGTTACATTATATCACAGTTACATTATATCATAGTTACATTATATCACAGTTACTTTATATCACAGTTACATTATATCACAGTTACATTATATCACAGTTACATTATATCACAGTTACATTATATCACAGTTACATTATATCATAGTTACATTATATCATAGTTACATTATATCATAGTTACATTATATCACAGTTACATTATATCACAGTTACATTATATCACAGTTACATTATATCATAGTTACATTATATCACAGTTACATTATATCACAGTTACTTTATATCACAGTTACTTTATATCACAGTTACATTATATCATAGTTACATTATTTCACAGTTACATTATATCACAGTTACATTATATCATAGTTACATTATATCACAGTTACTTTATATCACAGTTACATTATATCACAGTTACATTATATCACAGTTACATTATATCAGTTACATTATATCACAGTTACATTATATCATAGTTACATTATATCACAGTTACATTATATCATAGTTACATTATATCACAGTTACATTATATCATAGTTACATTATATCATAGTTACATTATATCACAGTTACTTTATATCACAGTTACATTATATCACAGTTACATTATATCACAGTTACATTATATCACAGTTACATTATATCATAGTTACATTATATCACAGTTACATTATATCACAGTTACATTATATCATAGTTACATTATATCACAGTTACTTTATATCATAGTTACATTATATCATAGTTACATTATATCACAGTTACTTTATATCATAGTTACATTATATCATAGTTACATTATATCACAGTTACATTATATCACAGTTACATTATATCACAGTTACATTATATCACAGTTACATTATATCACAGTTACATTATATCACAGTTACATTATATCACAGTTACATTATATCACAGTTACTTTATATCACAGTTACATTATATCAGTTACATTATATCACAGTTACATTATATCATAGTTACATTATATCACAGTTACATTATATCATAGTTACATTATATCACAGTTACATTATATCACAGTTACATTATATCACAGTTACTTTATATCACAGTTACATTATATCATAGTTACATTATATCACAGTTACATTATATCACAGTTACATTATATCATAGTTACATTATATCATAGTTACATTATATCACAGTTACATTATATCATAGTTACATTATATCACAGTTACATTATATCACAGTTACATTATATCACAGTTACTTTATATCACAGTTACTTTATATCATAGTTACATTATATCACAGTTACATTATATCACAGTTACTTTATATCACAGTTACTTTATATCACAGTTACATTATATCACAGTTACATTATATCACAGTTACTTTATATCATAGTTACATTATATCACAGTTACATTATATCATAGTTACATTATATCACAGTTACATTATATCATAGTTACATTATATCACAGTTACATTATATCACAGTTACATTATATCATAGTTACATTATATCACAGTTACATTATATCACAGTTACATTATATCACAGTTACATTATATCATAGTTACATTATATCATAGTTACATTATATCACAGTCACATTATATCACAGTTACATTATATCATAGTTACATTATATCACAGTTACATTATATCACAGTTACATTATATCATAGTTACATTATATCACAGTTACATTATATCACAGTTACATTATATCACAGTTACTTTATATCACAGTTACATTATATCACAGTTACATTATATCACAGTTACATTATATCACAGTTACATTATATCACAGTTACATTATATCACAGTTACATTATATCATAATTACATTATATCATAGTTACATTATATCACAGTTACATTATATCATAGTTACATTATATCACAGTTACATTATATCACAGTTACATTATATCATAGTTACATTATATCACAGTTACATTATATCACAGTTACATTATATCATAGTTACATTATATCACAGTTACATTATATCACAGTTACATTATATCACAGTTACATTATATCATAGTTACATTATATCACAGTTACATTATATCACAGTTACATTATATCACAGTTACATTATATCATAGTTACATTATATCATAGTTACATTATATCACAGTTACATTATATCACAGTTACATTATATCACAGTTACTTTATATCACAGTTACATTATATCACAGTTACATTATATCACAGTTACATTATATCACAGTTACATTATATCATAGTTACATTATATCACAGTTACTTTATATCACAGTTACTTTATATCATAGTTACATTATATCACAGTTACATTATATCACAGTTACTTTATATCACAGTTACATTATATCACAGTTACATTATATCATAGTTACATTATATCACAGTTACATTATATCACAGTTACATTATATCACAGTTACATTATATCACAGTTACTTTATATCACAGTTACATTATATCACAGTTACTTTATATCACAGTTACATTATATCACAGTTACATTATATCATAGTTACATTATATCACAGTTACATTATATCACAGTTACATTATATCACAGTTACTTTATATCACAGTTACATTATATCACAGTTACTTTATATCACAGTTACATTATATCATAGTTACATTATATCACAGTTACTTTATATCACAGTTACATTATATCACAGTTACATTATATCACAGTTACATTATATCATAGTTACATTATATCACAGTTACATTATATCACAGTTACATTATATCACAGTTACATTATATCACAGTTACTTTATATCACAGTTACATTATATCATAGTTACATTATATCACAGTTACATTATATCACAGTTACTTTATATCACAGTTACATTATATCACAGTTACATTATATCATAGTTACATTATATCATAGTTACATTATATCATAGTTACTTTATATCACAGTTACATTATATCACAGTTACATTATATCACAGTTACATTATATCATAGTTACATTATATCACAGTTACTTTATATCACAGTTACATTATATCACAGTTACATTATATCACAGTTACATTATATCACAGTTACATTATATCATAGTTACATTATATCACAGTTACTTTATATCACAGTTACTTTATATCATAGTTACATTATATCACAGTTACATTATATCACAGTTACTTTATATCACAGTTACATTATATCACAGTTACATTATATCATAGTTACATTATATCACAGTTACATTATATCACAGTTACTTTATATCACAGTTACATTATATCACAGTTACATTATATCATAGTTACATTATATCACAGTTACATTATATCACAGTTACTTTATATCACAGTTACATTATATCACAGTTACTTTATATCACAGTTACATTATATCACAGTTACATTATATCACAGTTACATTATATCACAGTTACTTTATATCACAGTTACATTATATCACAGTTACATTATATCATAGTTACATTATATCATAGTTACATTATATCACAGTTACATTATATCACAGTTACATTATATCACAGTTACATTATATCATAGTTACTTTATATCATAGTTACATTATATCATAGTTACATTATATCATAGTTACATTATATCACAGTTACATTATATCACAGTTACTTTATATCACAGTTACATTATATCACAGTTACTTTATATCATAGTTACTTTATATCATAGTTACATTATATCATAGTTACATTATATCATAGTTACATTATATCACAGTTACATTATATCACAGTTACATTATATCACAGTTACATTATATCACAGTTACATTATATCACAGTTACATTATATCATAGTTACATTATATCACAGTTACATTATATCACAGTTACATTATATCATAGTTACATTATATCACAGTTACATTATATCACAGTTACATTATATCACAGTTACATTATATCACAGTTACATTATATCACAGTTACATTATATCATAGTTACATTATATCACAGTTACTTTATATCATAGTTACTTTATATCACAGTTACATTATATCATAGTTACATTATATCACAGTTACATTATATCATAGTTACATTATATCACAGTCACATTATATCATAGTTACATTATATCACAGTTACATTATATCATAGTTACATTATATCACAGTTACATTATATCATAGTTACATTATATCACAGTCACATTATATCATAGTTACATTATATCACAGTTACATTATATCATAGTTACATTATATCACAGTTACTTTATATCACAGTTACTTTATATCACAGTTACATTATATCATAGTTACATTATATCACAGTTACTTTATATCATAGTTACATTATATCACAGTTACATTATATCACAGTTACATTATATCATAGTTACATTATATCACAGTCACATTATATCATAGTTACATTATATCACAGTTACATTATATCACAGTTACATTATATCACAGTTACATTATATCACAGTTACATTATATCATAGTTACATTATATCACAGTTACATTATATCATAGTTACATTATATCACAGTTACATTATATCACAGTTACATTATATCACAGTTACATTATATCACAGTTACATTATATCATAGTTACATTATATCACAGTTACTTTATATCACAGTTACATTATATCATAGTTACATTATATCATAGTTACATTATATCATAGTTACATTATATCACAGTTACATTATATCACAGTTACATTATATCACAGTTACATTATATCATAGTTACATTATATCATAGTTACATTATATCATAGTTACTTTATATCATAGTTACATTATATCACAGTTACATTATATCACAGTTACTTTATATCATAGTTACATTATATCACAGTTACATTATATCACAGTTACATTATATCACAGTTACATTATATCACAGTTACATTATATCACAGTTACATTATATCACAGTTACATTATATCACAGTTACATTATATCACAGTTACATTATATCACAGTTACTTTATATCAGTTACATTATATCACAGTTACTTTATATCAGTTACATTATATCACAGTTACTTTATATCAGTTACATTATATCACAGTTACATTATATCATAGTTACTTTATATCATAGTTACATTATATCATAGTTACATTATATCACAGTTACATTATATCACAGTTACATTATATCACAGTTACATTATATCATAGTTACATTATATCATAGTTACATTATATCACAGTTACATTATATCACAGTTACATTATATCATAGTTACATTATATCATAGTTACATTATATCATAGTTACATTATATCATAGTTACATTATATCATAGTTACATTATATCATAGTTACATTATATCACAGTTACTTTATATCACAGTTACTTTATATCACAGTTACATTATATCACAGTTACATTATATCACAGTTACATTATATCACAGTTACATTATATCATAGTTACATTATATCACAGTTACATTATATCACAGTTACATTATATCACAGTTACATTATATCACAGTTACATTATATCATAGTTACATTATATCACAGTTACATTATATCACAGTTACATTATATCACAGTTACATTATATCATAGTTACATTATATCACAGTCACATTATATCATAGTTACATTATATCACAGTTACTTTATATCACAGTTACATTATATCATAGTTACATTATATCACAGTTACATTATATCACAGTTACTTTATATCATAGTTACATTATATCACAGTTACATTATATCACAGTTACATTATATCACAGTTACATTATATCACAGTTACATTATATCACAGTTACATTATATCATAGTTACATTATATCACAGTTACTTTATATCATAGTTACATTATATCATAGTTACATTATATCACAGTTACATTATATCATAGTTACATTATATCATAGTTACATTATATCATAGTTACATTATATCACAGTTACATTATATCACAGTTACATTATATCATAGTTACATTATATCACAGTTACATTATATCACAGTTACATTATATCACAGTTACTTTATATCAGTTACATTATATCACAGTTACTTTATATCAGTTACATTATATCACAGTTACTTTATATCAGTTACATTATATCACAGTTACATTATATCATAGTTACTTTATATCATAGTTACATTATATCACAGTTACATTATATCACAGTTACATTATATCACAGTTACATTATATCATAGTTACATTATATCACAGTTACATTATATCACAGTTACTTTATATCAGTTACATTATATCATAGTTACATTATATCACAGTTACATTATATCACAGTTACATTATATCACAGTTACATTATATCACAGTTACATTATATCACAGTTACTTTATATCAGTTACATTATATCACAGTTACTTTATATCAGTTACATTATATCACAGTTACTTTATATCAGTTACATTATATCACAGTTACATTATATCATAGTTACTTTATATCATAGTTACATTATATCACAGTTACATTATATCACAGTTACATTATATCACAGTTACATTATATCATAGTTACATTATATCACAGTTACATTATATCACAGTTACTTTATATCAGTTACATTATATCATAGTTACATTATATCACAGTTACATTATATCACAGTTACATTATATCACAGTTACATTATATCACAGTTACATTATATCAGTTACATTATATCACAGTTACATTATATCACAGTTACATTATATCATAGTTACATTATATCACAGTTACATTATATCACAGTTACATTATATCACAGTTACATTATATCACAGTTACATTATATCACAGTTACATTATATCACAGTTACATTATATCATAGTTACATTATACAGTTCCCTCATTTCTGTCATGGTTTTCTTGATTGACTTCAATGGGGAAATATGCAAGCTTGAAAACTCTTATTTGCTACAATTGTATCCATTCCTCAATTCTATGTCAGATAAATACATCATCAGCACAAATATCTCTACTGTCCTGAATGTTTGTTACAATGTTTCGGTGCAGGTATAATGTATCAGTCTGGAGTCCAGGCTGTTTATCTCACAGAGGATTGTCTAGCCTAAATACAATGGTAACAAATCCTCAGCTGTGAGAATTAGGTCAGGACAGGTTTTCAGCCTCTTGATGTAAACAAAAGTGTTCCCATTCACTGACAGTAAGCAGAGTTCATGAAAATGGTGATGAATTGAAGTCTATTAGAAAGTTGCAGAACTTTTCATTATGATTAATGATTAAATGATGAACCTTTATTTACATGAACGCTGAAAATCGCTTTACCCTCCTCCGCTGCCAGCTGCAGTTCACAAGTACCTGACGTCACATAAGTGACCAATTACAGGTCAGGCTAATCAGTCCCAGGCCCGGTCGTGGCCGACAATGAGATCCACATTGCCCGTCTCGGAGGACACACACGACCGCGCAGAGATGGTGAGGTTACCGCGTGACCCCTCAGGACGAGCTCATAAAACGCATGACATTGAATTTACCCTGAAGTGTCGCCGCCACTCTGGAAATTACAAATGTCATTTTTAGTATTCTCAAAAATAAGAGGTTGAAGGGTCAACAGAAAAGAGAGAGAGAGAGAGTGGGACGCAGCGCCCATGGGGTTATCGTGGTCACAATCTGGCTGAACATGGCGGGAACGTCTACACTCTATATTTTCTGTGCAACCGGTCACCTAATCCAACCAATCTGAGGTATGAGGTAACGTAACCCCTGGAGTGAGGTCCCCGCGGGGGTAGCAAAAGTCCAGCCCCCCCCCCCCACCCCCGCTCTCTGAGGCTGCCGGGAGGTCTGCACCACGTTCACACCTGAACAGGCTCCACATTTACTGCAGCTCGGGGCTGGAGACAAGTGCCGGATTATCAGACTTTGGGCTTGTCCACACGTAACGGATTTTGCTGCGTTTTTTTCAAGGCTGCGTCATCGTGATATTTCTTCAAAAAAACGCAGGAAATCCATCCACTTTGCTGCGGAACTAAAATGACGCGCCGCAAGTGAATTTCTGGAGTGAGTTTTTCCGCAGCGCGTGGACGACATGTTTACATCTCACTGGATTCTGCTGCAGATTTTCCGTCCACAATTCCGTTACACGTGGACGAGCCCTTTCTGGATTACCAGATGCCAGATTAAAGGAATTTCACTTTATTTTCCTCATTTCATTGGTAATAATTATTCTCGTCCACTACGGCGCTACATTCAGACGCGGCGGAAGTCTTCTGCTACGGATTTGCCATGCACTAAAGTGCTTCTTCTTAGGGCCTGTTCACATCAGCGTTGTCTTTCCGTTGAGGGGTTTCGTCTGAGGTTTCCGTCGCGTTGACCCCTCAGCGGAAAGGCAAATGGAAACCTCAGCTTCCGTTTCCCTCACCATTGAACTTAATGGTGAGGTTAATGGTTTTTGTCTGTCACCGTTGCGTTGGGTTGCGTTGGGTTGCGTTGTTCTTGACGGAACCAATTGCGCAGTTGACTGCGCTATTCATTACCTGTTGTTTTTTTTATTGGGGTGATAGTTTGTAATCTCTCGTTATAATTTGTGGGTATCGATGACTTGTCCTGAGCCGTGTCCTCGGACCTCTGGTCGCTCTGCAGCCTCAGTTCAGTCATTGATTCCATTGATCTACAGCAGAGCGCCCCCGGCAGGTGAGCCCCGCACATGACACCCTCCTCTGGGCCGCATGTGATGTTTTTCATTAGAAAATAATAAAAGATGATTTTCATTTCAGCACAAAGCGCAGCGTCTGTTCTCATCACTGAAATAACCAGATAACACATGAAAGGACAGGAAATCCCATCATCCCCTCCACACCTGTTATAAAGTTAGAGCATCATCACCCCCATCATCCTCATCATTTTGCCTTCCCGTCTGGACACTAATGGCATACAAACAGTGGTGTAGTTATAGGGGTGCAGAACTGGGCCCCAATGTGGAGGCACAACCAGTGATGTCATCACCTCAGTATATATATATATTTCATATATAGATGTCATATAGCATGTGAATATGTGAAGTCGTCTCCATGTCGGGTGTGGACCCCGGAGCTTCATCTCTGCTCTGCCTGTGTCAGTCTTCACTGTAGCTCTGACATTCTGTTCACGATGTGTCTATAATGTATCGGACACGTCAGCAGACGTTTTACACTGACGTTTCTTTTAAAACTCTTCATCTGCATCTATTGAAAAGGACTTTTGGGTGAATCCTCTTTTTGGGGTCCAGAGCGTCCAACCAGCAAGTGATGACTACGACTCCTTCCATTGATAATTATCTAAGTGACTGAATTTCCCATCCCCCCCTATATACTGATGTGATATCCTTCAGTCCTCACCACTATGTCCCCCGGTAGTGAGGGTGGTGGTGACAGGTGTAGGAGCGGTGCCAGGGCTGGGGCATCTGTTATTGGCACTGACCGCGCCATTTTATCTGCTACAATAATTTTGTTGATTTATTCCCGTCCGTTATATATTATACGACTACAAGTTCTGGAGTGAAGAAAAGCCTTGTTCCTGGCAGGTGCCACATCATGCGGGGCGGATAGAGCGCCCATTCTACGTGTTCCCCGGCACAGAAGACGCATGAAATGTAATCTAATATTTTCTATGGAAGGAACGACTGAGCGCTGGAGTCTGTTTTCTAAGGTCGGAATTCCCTTTAAAGTAGATTTTGTGGTATGCGGCTCCTTCTCTATGGCGTCTTTGATAAGCGTCCCATAAGGGAGATATTAGGCGCTGCAGCATGTGGAGGCCATTAACCTCATGTTCTGCGGATTAGTAACTTGGTATTTCACGCACGTGCTGCTCACCCCAAACACTTCAGGGTTTCTTTCCACTGTCTTTACCTGTGTCCTAATGACCCCGAGGCGGAGTGCGAGGATTTAGAATTGCAGCGATCATCTTCTACAATCCGTTTGGTCAGTAACATAAGTGTGAGAACGGAGCCGTCACCTGAGCGCCGCGGGCGATGGCTGCAGCCGCCGAGGACGAGCGGCGCACAGAGGACTATTCATAAAACGACTCCAATCAGCGTCAGATTATCCGGACTTCCCAGATTTCCACTCTGTAATCAGCAGTAACATGGCCACCGCCGCCGCCGTCTCCGCGCTGCATTCAGGGTTCAGAAAGTCATTTCGCTTGGATTTCAGGACAGGGAGGTTTCTGGGGTTTGCGGACTCAGCGCTGCCGGGAGAACAGAAGGGTTTATGAAGCTCCTGCTGCTTATATAACACCAACATGTTCTACAGCGTTGTACAGAGATTGTAAACAGCTGAAACGTGGATGAGACGGGCAGAAGATGCGCCAATCCCTGGGGTTCATGTGATCGTCCTGCAGATCGGACACTTTTCGGTTTCTTGCGACGCCTCTCCGTTACTTTAGACCTTTATTACATAGTTACATAGTAGTTACATAGTTAGTACGGCTGAAAAAAGACACATGTCCATCAAGTTCAACCAAGGGAAGGGAAAAGGGAAGGAAAAATTTCTACACATAGGAGCTAATATTTTTTTGTTCTAGGAAATTATCTAACCCTTTTTTAAAGCCATCTCCTGTCCCTGCTGTGACGGCTCCTGCGGTGTCTACTGTCCCTGCTGTGACGGCTCCTGTGGTGTCTCCTGTCCCTGCTGTGACGGCTCCTGCGGTGTCTCCTGTCCCTGCTGTGACGGCTCCTGCGGTGTCTACTGTCCCTGCTGTGACGGCTCCTGCGGTGTCTACTGTCCCTGCTGTGACGGCTCCTGTGGTGTCTCCTGTCCCTGCTGTGACGGCTCCTGCGGTGTCTCCTGTCCCTGCTGTGACGGCTCCTGCGGTGTCTACTGTCCCTGCTGTGACCAGCTCCTGCGGTAGGCTATTCCATAAATTCACCGTTCTTACTGTAAAGAAGCCTTGTCGCCTCTGCAGCTTGAACCTTTTTTTCTCCAGACGGAGGGAGTGCCCCCTTGTTTTTTGAGCGGGTTTTACAAGGAACAGGATTTCACCATATTTTTTGTATGTGCCATTAATATATTTATATAAGTTAATCACGTCCCCCCTTAGTCGTCTTTTTTCAAGGCTAAATAGGTTTAATTCTTTCAATCTTTCCTCATATCTTAGATTCTCCATGCCCCTAATTAGCTTCGTTGCTCTTCTTTGTATTTTTTCCAACTCCAGGGCATCCTTTCTATGAACTGGAGCCCAGAACTGAACTGCATATTCTAGATGAGGCCTCACTAATGCTTTGTAAAGTGGTAATATTACATCCCTGTCCCGCGAGTCCAGGCCTCTTTTAATACACGACAATATCCTGCTGGCCTTTGAAGCAGCTGATTGACACTGCATGCTGTTATTGAGTTTATGATTTACAAGTACACCCAGATCCTTCTCAACAAGTGACTCCCCCAGTGTAGCTCCCCCTAGGACATATGATGCCTGCAGGTTGTTGGTACCCAGATGCATAACTTTACATTTATCTACATTAAACTTCATCTGCCAAGTGGACGCCCAAACACTTAGTTTGTTTAAATCTGCCTGTAATTCATGAACATCTTCCATAGTCTGAACTATATTACATAGCTTGGTGTCATCTGCAAAAATAGAAATAGTGCTATTAATCCCATCCTCTATATCATTAATAAATAAGTTGAATAATAGTGGTCCCAGCACTGAACCCTGGGGTACACCACTTATAACCGGGGACCATTCAGAGAAGGAATCATTGACCACAACCCTCTGGATACGTCCTTGAGCCAATTCTCAATCCAATTACAAACTATATTTTCTAAGCCTATAGTCCTTAATTTACCCATTAGGCGTCTATGGGGGACAGTGTCAAATGCCTTTGCAAAGTCCAAAAACACTAAATCCACAGCGGCCCCTCTGTCTAGACTTCTGCTCACCTCTTCATAAAAACAGATTAGGTTAGTTTGACAACTTCTGTCCTTAGTAAAACCGTGCTGGCTGTCACTTATAATGCTATTTATTGTCACATAATCCTGTATATAGTCCCTCAATAGCCCCTCAAACATTTTCCCCACGATGGATGTTAAGCTTACTGGTCTATAATTACCCGGGGAAGACCTACAGCCCTTTTTGAAAATAGGCACCACATTTGCCCTGCGCCAGTCCCTTGGCACTATACCAGTCACTAGAGATTCTCTCAATATTATGAAAAGGGGGACAGAAATAACTGAACTAAGCTCTTTAAGAATTCTAGGGTGTAACCCATCTGGTCCCGGGGCCTTGTGCACATTTATTTTATTTAATTTAGCTTGGACCATCTCTACATTCATCCAATTCAGTATATCAACTGATATATTAACAGCACCGGCAGCGGCTACATCAGCTCCTCAGCACTGGCACCGGCTACATCAGCTCCTCAGCACTGGCACCGGCTACATCAGCTCCTCAGCACTGGCACCACCTACATCAGCTCCTCAGCACTGGCACCGGCTACATCAGCTGCTCAGCACTGGCACCGGCTACATCAGCTGCTCAGCACTGGCACCGGCTACATCAGCTCCTCAGCACTGGCACCGGCTACATCAGCTCCTCAGCACTGGCACCGGCTACATCAGCTCCTCAGCACTGGCAGCGGCTACATCAGCTGCTCAGCACTGGCAGCGGCTACATCAGCTCCTCAGCACTGGCACCGGCTACATCAGCTGCTCAGCACTGGCACCGGCTACATCAGATCCTCAGCACTGGCACCGGCTACATCAGCTCCTCAGCACTGGCACCGGCTACATCAGCTCCTCAGCACTGGCACCACCTACATCAGCTCCTCAGCACTGGCACCGGCTACATCAGCTGCTCAGCACTGGCACCGGCTACATCAGCTGCTCAGCACTGGCACCGGCTACATCAGCTCCTCAGCACTGGCACCGGCTACATCAGCTCCTCAGCACTGGCACCGGCTACATCAGCTCCTCAGCACTGGCAGCGGCTACATCAGCTGCTCAGCACTGGCAGCGGCTACATCAGCTCCTCAGCACTGGCACCGGCTACATCAGCTGCTCAGCACTGGCACCGGCTACATCAGATCCTCAGCACTGGCACCGGCTACATCAGCTCCTCAGCACTGGCACCGGCTACATCAGCTCCTCAGCACTGGCACCACCTACATCAGCTCCTCAGCACTGGCACCGGCTACATCAGCTGCTCAGCACTGGCACCGGCTACATCAGCTGCTCAGCACTGGCACCGGCTACATCAGCTCCTCAGCACTGGCACCGGCTACATCAGCTCCTCAGCACTGGCACCGGCTACATCAGCTCCTCAGCACTGGCAGCGGCTACATCAGCTGCTCAGCACTGGCAGCGGCTACATCAGCTCCTCAGCACTGGCACCGGCTACATCAGCTGCTCAGCACTGGCACCGGCTACATCAGATCCTCAGCACTGGCACCGGCTACATCAGCTGCTCTTTCTTCTGTTGTATATACAGAGCTAAAGAACCCATTTAGTAACTCTGCCTTCTCTTGATCCCCTGTGATCAACTCCCCATTACCATTATCTAGGGGTCCTACATGTTCAGACCTTGGCTTTTTTGCATTTATATGCTTGAAGAATTTTTTAGGATTTGTTTTACTATCCTTGGCCACCTGCCTTTCATTTTGTATTTTTGCTAATTTTATTACCTTCTTACAGATTTTATTAAGCTCTTTATATTTTACAAAGGCTACAGCTGTACCCTCAGATTTGTATTTTTTAAATGCCCTTTTTTTGTCATGTATTGCCCCTTTCACAGAAGGTGTAAGCCATGTGGGGTTTAATTTGAGTCGTTTATACTTATTACCTGTAGGAATACATTTTGCACTATAATAACTCAAAGTAGATTTGAAAATCTCCCATTTATCATTTGTTCCATTATTTGACATTAGTTCTTCCCAGTCTATATCCTGAATTGCCGCCCTCATCCTGGGGAAATTGGCTTTCTTAAAATTAAATGTTTTTGCCCTCCCAGCCTGCGTTTGTTTTTTACAGTATAGGTAAAATGTAACTATATTATGATCACTGTTACCGAGGTTTTCACGAACATTGACATTCCCAACAAGATCTGCATTATTAGAAATGACCAGATCCAACAGAGCTTCACCTCTAGTCGGGTCTTCCACAAACTGGCCCATAAAATTTTCCTGCAACAGGTTGAGGAAATGTCTCCCCTTTGCAGTTGAAGCCGAACCATGACACCAATTAATATCCCGGAAATTAAAATCTCCCATTATCACTACAGTGCCCGCCTGTGCAGCCCGCTCCATCTGTTTATATATCTGACCTTCCATCTCCTCAGTTATATTGGGGGGTCTATAGATTACACCAAAAGTATTTTTTTCAGTGTTTACCTCCCTTTCTAGTTCCACCCACAAGGTTTCAACCTCCTCACAGTCTTCACCCACTATTGTCTCTTTCACACCCGCCTTCATATCACTTCTCACATACAGACATACACCACCACCTCCATATCACTTCTCACATACAGACATACACCACCACCTCCATATCACTTCTCACATACAGACATACATCACCTTCATATCACTTCTCACATACAGACATACACCACCACCTTTCCTATTTGCCCTGTCTTTACGAAAAAGTGTAAAACCCTGTAGATTTACAGCCCAGTCATGTGAAGAGTCCAGCCATGTTTCAGCAACACCAACTATATCTATATTTTCTTCCAGTATCAAGTCCTCCAGCTCCCCCATTTTACTTGCTAGACTTCTGGCATTTGTGAACATACACTTTAACTTGCCTGTCAGTTTTTCACTTTTATTATCAGAAATGTGATTTGACATTAAATCGGGCCTTTTTATTTACACTGATGTTTTGTAACGAAAGGATCTCCTTATCTTGTTGTCTAGTCCTCTCCCCACATTCTGTTTCTCCCCCCACCAATATAGTCTGACCCCTCTCTAACCTGGCTACCCCTTTTTTTTCTACATTGACCTCCCTCCTCAGCCCTAGTTTAAATACTCCGCCACCCCAGCTAGAATTCTCTCCCCCAGCACAGCGGACCCCCTTCCATTTAGGTGCAAATCATCTGCAGAATACAGTTTGTACCCCAATGAAAAGTCAGCCCAGTGCTCTAGGAACCCAAATCCTTCTCCTCTACACCAAGACTTCAGCCATGCATTTAACATATTTTGCACTAAAATGACAGCACAAGCGGATAAAGAATCTGGGGCATTTTACGAATCCACTTGATCACGACCCTTTTCTAGACACTTCGAAAAAGTCTCTACTGAGGTGCAGAGTCTAAAACACAAACACTGTAGAGGGGAATGGTCGCGCCGTGAAATGCGCCATTTTTATCACTGGCGCCTGTTTTGTGGCTCAGAATACCGGTCTATAGTATAATAACCAATAGGGGTGTAGAGAAGGGAATGAAGTCCAATATATCAAACATAGTGCAGGTCATTGGAAAATATCTTCAGCCGCGCACCCCGAGATATAAGAGATTAATAATAAATCTGCCCCTAAATGCGCCAAGAAAACAGGAGCACGAAACGCCGGAACCGGGGCGCAAAGAAAAAGACAATAATAAATGTGCCCCATTGTCTACATCATTTCCAGTGTTCCCGATCTCCAGGCTGCTCTTCTCCTCTTCATCTTCTTCTCTTCACATTGACACTTGGGGTACAGGATAATGACACTTGGGGTTCAGGTCTCCCTGTCATGTGATGTCCTGTATATATATTTGTATATTATGATGTCGTGCTGAGTCTTTCCTCTCGTTTTCAGTACCGCAGCGCACTATTTCCGTTATCGCTCCGAGCTCGTCTGACCCTGATACCGGAAAATAAAACTATCGCCGTCTTTCCTTGAGGAGCACAAATCAGGAATTTGTAAAGAAAAGAGGTGAGGGTCGGGAGAGGCAGCGATGAAGTTGTCCCTGCGCCACACAGCGACAGTTCTGGCAACGAGGGAGAGAATTGTTTAATTTTAGAATGTGGTGAGAGATTCGGAGATTCCGGGACCGCCGCTCCCAGCGTCACCTTCACCCCCCACCGCGCCAGTTTAACCCTTCAGGATGTAAGAAGAGGAGAGGCCGTCTATTATAAATAATGTACATTACAGGACACTGCTCCGACCTCTTGCAGAAGTGGGGGTACAGTCAGGCGGACCCCCCATTCTACCGCCCACAGAGACTCATTGGACCGTTTATTTGCTGCAGAAAGTGATTATTTGTGATTATAAAATGAACGACTTTGGACATCCTGAGCTGATCCGGAGTTACATCAAGTCTTATCCTCCAGTCACACCCAGAGCTGCATTCAGAATTCTGCAGGTTTCTTCCTGGGATCCCCCACACTGCGCTGACAAACATCCCCGATCCAGCAACTTACCCAAGATGCCATTCAGCACTACATTCTCGTGCAATGCATTGTGGGAAATGTAGACTTTCCTATAGGAAATTCGAGTGCGTTACCAGGTGTATATGATGCGCAGCCCACCACAACACACCACAGCGGGGCATATTGAGCAGGGAGATTGTACCAGCCGGGGGCATCGGCGAAAATAGAAACCCTGGAGGGGTTTCAGGGTCAGCGGAAACAAACAGATTTGTGAATGCAGCTTTAGATGTGACTGGAGTATAAAAGCTGATGTAGTTCAGGATTAGGGGCATATTCAGCTGTGTACAGACATGTAGATTGTTTGCTGGGCTAGTGAATACCCGCTAGGGACTAGTGATGGGGGGCACATGATGGGGGTCCCTGCTCTGCCCGGGTGTCGGGTCTCCTCATGGTTTTCTGATATCAGATTAATGGGAAGCGTCAGACAATAATGGAGTCTTCTGTGCGGAACGTGCGAGGACGGAGCGGAACCGCTGAGATTTACATTTCGGGTGTTAGTGATGGAGCCGGACCAAGAACCGAAAAGTATCCCATGAATAAATGAAAAGTCCCAAGACCCACAGGGGGCAGAACGAGGGTCTGAACGGGATCCAACAGAAGAAAGGTCAGCGGTCTCCATTACACTGACGGGACGGCCACGACTCCAAACGTCTCTGCTCAAAGGAGCGCGGCTCACGGCGCCGTCAGCGCGGATAATTATTCATGAACCCACGGCCGGGATCACTGATAACAACCAGCGCAGGTATCTGGTGACCCCGCAATCCTCCACCCCTCCAGGTGGGGGCGCTAACATAGAGGCGTCATAGTAATAACAGCAGCTCCGCGCAGGCAAACGGCGCCTCACATGTCACCACGGATCAGGGGGGTATTTTGCTTTTGATATTAGATCATATGGAAGAATAAAAGGTTTGGGACCCCCCATAGAGAGAGGAGTAGACCCAGCATTATGGATCTCGCTGGGTGCCATGTTGCCTTAATTCCAGTGATGGGGGGATAATTACACCCCCACCCCAGAAATGATGATATCTGATCATGAAGGGGGAGGGGTGTTTAGGGGACCCCCTGTGATCAACTCACCATTAAAGGAACCCTGACTTAAAATGGGGTTGTCCAAACTGGAGAGTCGGTGATTGTAAGTAACCGGGGGCCACAACGTCACACACGGACATAAAGGGGGAGACGGATTATGGAGACTTTACGCCGGGGGCTCACCTGAGGGGTGGGGGGCCTGGATTTTCTGGTCTCATTTGCAGACAGAGCAGTCAGGGTATGTTCACACAGTGTTTTCAGGCGTATTTTGGGGTGTTTACGCCTCAAAAAACGCCTGGAAAAAATGGAAGTATGGAAGCCGTTTCTTTACGCCTCGTTTTCCAAAAACGGCACCTAAAAAGACGTCAGCGAAAAAGAAGCGCAGGTCACTTCTTGGGCCGTTTTTGGAGCCATTTTTCATTGACTCTATAGAAAAACAGCTACAAAAACGGCCGCAAAACATCTGAAAATCAGGAGCGGTTTTCCCTTGAGTACAGATCTGTATTTTCAAACGTTTTTGATTTTGTGGGCGCACAGACCCTGAGGGGGGAGGTTTCTGCTGCAGCAAGCTCCTCATCTTCCGAAGATAAAGCAGGGTAAGCCCCACCCCTTTAGCGGAGCTTCCTGGTTCACGTGCTCTAGGACTGGAGGGGGAGATGGTCGTTACCTGGAACAAATAAGAAAAACTTGTAATATTTATTCTTTTTGGATTGTGATTTGGTGCAGACCAGTGTCAGGGAAGAAGATTGTCTAGACTGGATGTAGTTGTAACAAACCCTCAGCTGTGAGAAGGATTAGGTCAGGATGGGAGGTCAGGACTAAGGCCTCATTCACACGAGCGTATCAGATTCATGCGTGTGAATCGGGTCGGTGTGTTGCGTTATCGCATCTGTGCTTTGCCAGGGGCCACACGTTATTCACGCACTCGCAAAGCACATCTTTTTTTCTTTTTTAAAATTATTTTTAATTGAATTGATGCGCAAATCCCGCACAGAACACCGATGTGCAGCCGTGCGCTGTGCGTGATTTTCACGGACCCATTGACTCCAATGGGCGATCGGTGCATGAAAACTCCTTCATGTGTGAACGGCCCCATTGAAATCACCGGGTCCGTGTTCTGCGCGTGATTTCCCTGCGCAGCACATGGACGTTATTCACATTCGTGTGAATGGGCCCTTAGGTGTAAACCAGAATGTTTCCATTCACTGGCAGCAAGCAGAGATACTAGAAACGTGGTGAGGAATTGAAACACACACACATTAATCAGCCCTTGGATTTTGGTTTTCTATATAATATGTCGCCAGAGGCAATTATCGGATCCCTGCAGTCGCGGATTCTGAGACAATCTCACAATTTGTTATTTTTTTCAGTCCTCGTCCTTCTACCCCCCCCCCCCCCAGAAGATGTCAGCAGCCTCCAGACAGAGCGTCCCCCCCCCCAGAAGATGTCAGCAGCCTCCAGACAGAGCGCCCCCCCCAGAGGATGTCAGCAGCCTCCAGACAGAGCGTCCCCCCCCCAGAAGATGTCAGCAGCCTCCAGACAGAGCGCCCCCCCCAGAGGATGTCAGCAGCCTCCAGACAGAGCGCCCCCCCCCAGAGGATGTCAGCAGCCTCCAGACAGAGCGCCCCCCCCCAGAGGATGTCAGCAGCCTCCAGACAGAGCGTCCCCCCCCAGAAGATGTCAGCAGCCTCCAGACAGAGCGTCCCCCCCCACCAGAAGATGTCAGCAGCCTCCAGACAGAGCGTCCCCCCCCCAGAAGATGTCAGCAGCCTCCAGACAGAGCGCCCCCCCCCAGAGGATGTCAGCAGCCTCCAGACAGAGCGCCCCCCCCCAGAGGATGTCAGCAGCCTCCAGACAGAGCGCCCCCCCCCCCCCGAATATGTCAGCAGCCTCCAGACAGAGCGTCACACCCCCCCCCCCCGAATATGTCAGCGGCCTCCAGACAGAGCGTCACCCCCCCAGAAGATGTCAGCAGCCTCCAGACAGAGCGTCACCCCCCCCCCGAATATGTCAGCAGCCTCCAGACAGAGCGTCACACCCCCCCCCCCCCCCGAATATGTCAGCGGCCTCCAGACAGAGCGTCACCCCCCCCCCCCCCCCCGAATATGTCAGAATGCCTCCAGACAGAGCTTCACCCCCCCCGAATATGTCAGCAGCCTCCAGACAGAGCGTCACCCCCCCCCCCCCCCCCCGAATATGTCAGCGGCCTCCAGACAGAGCGTCACCCCCCCCAAAAGATGTCAGCAGCCTCCAGACAGAGCGTCACCCCCCCCCCCCAAAAGATGTCAGCAGCCTCCAGACAGAGCGTCACCCCCCAGAAGATGTCAGCAGCCTCCAGACAGAGCGTCCCCCCCCACCAGAAGATGTCAGCAGCCTCCAGACAGAGCGTCCCCCCCCCAGAAGATGTCAGCAGCCTCCAGACAGAGCGCCCCCCCCCCCCAGAGGATGTCAGCAGCCTCCAGACAGAGCGCCCCCCCCAGAGGATGTCAGCAGCCTCCAGACAGAGCGCCCCCCCCCCCCCCCGAATATGTCAGCAGCCTCCAGACAGAGCGTCACCCCCCCAGAAGATGTCAGCAGCCTCCAGACAGAGCGTCACCCCCCCCCCCCCCCGAATATGTCAGCAGCCTCCAGACAGAGCGTCACCCCCCCAGAAGATGTCAGCAGCCTCCAGACAGAGCGTCACCCCCCCCCCCCCCCGAATATGTCAGCAGCCTCCAGACAGAGCGTCACACCCCCCCCCCCCCCCGAATATGTCAGCGGCCTCCAGACAGAGCGTCACCCCCCCAGAAGATGTCAGCAGCCTCCAGACAGAGCGTCACCCCCCCCCCCCCCGAATATGTCAGCAGCCTCCAGACAGAGCGTCACACCCCCCCCCCCCGAATATGTCAGCGGCCTCCAGACAGAGCGTCACCCCCCCCCCCCCGAATATGTCAGAATGCCTCCAGACAGAGCTTCACCCCCCCCCGAATATGTCAGCAGCCTCCAGACAGAGCGTCACCCCCCCCCCCCGAATATGTCAGCGGCCTCCAGACAGAGCGTCACCCCCCCCAAAAGATGTCAGCAGCCTCCAGACAGAGCGTCACCCCCCCCCAGAAGATGTCAGCAGCCTCCAGACAGAGCGTCACCCCCCCCCCCCCCCCGAATATGTCAGCAGCCTCCAGACAGAGCGTCACCCCCCCCAAAAGATGTCAGCAGCCTCCAGACAGAGCGTCACCCCCCCCCAGAAGATGTCAGCAGCCTCCAGACAGAGCGTCACCCCCCCCCCCCCCCCGAATATGTCAGCAGCCTCCAGACAGAGCGTCACCCCCCCCCCCCCCGAATATGTCAGCGGCCTCCAGACAGAGCGTCACCCCCCCAGAAGATGTCAGCAGCCTCCAGACAGAGCGTCACGTCACCCCCCCCCCCCCCCCCGAATATGCCAGCAGCCTCCAGACAGAGCGTCACTCCCCCCCCCCCCGAATATGTCAGCGGCCTCCAGACAGAGCGTCACCCCCCCCCCCCCCCGAATATGTCAGCGGCCTCCAGACAGAGCGTCACCCCCCCAGAAGATGTCAGCAGCCTCCAGACAGAGCGTCACCCCCCCCCCCCGAATATGTCAGAATGCCTCCAGACAGAGCTTCACCCCCCCCCGAATATGTCAGCAGCCTCCAGACAGAGCGTCACCCCCCCCCCCCCGAATATGTCAGAATGCCTCCAGACAGAGCTTCACCCCCCCCGAATATGTCAGCGGCCTCCAGACAGAGCGTCACCCCCCCCAAAAGATGTCAGCAGCCTCCAGACAGAGCGTCACCCCTCCCCCCAGAAGATGTCAGCAGCCTCCAGACAGAGCGTCCCCCACAGAAGATGTCAGCAGCCTCCAGACAGAGCGTCACCCCCCCCCCCCCCCCGAATATGTCAGCAGCCTCCAGACAGAGCGTCACCCCCCCCGAATATGTCAGCAGCCTCCAGACAGAGCGTCACCCCCCCCCCCGAATATGTCAGCGGCCTCCAGACAGAGCGTCACCCCCCCCCCCCCCCGAATATGTCAGCGGCCTCCAGACAGAGCGTCACCCCCCCCCAGAAGATGTCAGCAGCCTCCAGACAGAGCGTCACCCCCCCCCCCCCCCGAATATGTCAGCAGCCTCCAGACAGAGCGTCACCCCCCCGAATATGTCAGCAGCCTCCAGACAGAGCGTCACCCCCCCCCCCGAATATGTCAGCGGCCTCCAGACAGAGCGTCACCCCCCCCAGAAGATGTCAGCAGCCTCCAGACAGAGCGTCACGTCACCCCCCCCGAATATGTCAGCAGCCTCCAGACAGAGCGTCACCCCTCCCCCCAGAAGATGTCAGCAGCCTCCAGACAGAGCGTTACCCCCCCCCCAGAAGATGTCAGCAGCCTCCAGACAGAGCGTCACCCCCCCCCCAGAAGATGTCAGCAGCCTCCAGACAGAGCGTCACCCCCCCCAGAAGATGTCAGCGGCCTCCAGACAGAGCGTTACCCCCCCCAGAAGATGTCAGCGGCCTCCAGACAGAGCGTCCCCCCCCAGAAGATGTCAGCAGCCTCCAGACAGAGCGTTACCCCCCCCAGAAGATGTCAGCTGCCTCCAGACAGAGCGTTACCCCCCCAGAAGATGTCAGCAGCCTCCAGACAGAGCGTTACCCCCCCAGAAGATGTCAGCAGCCTCCAGACAGAGCGTTACCCCCCCAGAAGATGTCAGCAGCCTCCAGACAGAGCGTTACCCCCCCCAGAAGATGTCAGCAGCCTCCAGACAGAGCGTTACCCCCCCCAGAAGATGTCAGCAGCCTCCAGACAGAGCGTCAAACACCCCCCCCCCCCCTCTGGATTCCGCTCGATCTCTCGTCCTCACATTTCCTCTTCATTTTCGGTGAATTACGTGTCCAGAAATATCATCTCTCCTCCGCTTGTAATGACCCCCCCGGGCGCCATGTTGGACCCTCCTACGCATCACCTTGTGCAAGTCATTTGCTTTGACACGGAACCAACTCACATTAAAATAAACTGTGCTTGAGCCAAATATTCCGTCCTGGGCCACAAGCGCGCGCCGGCTCTGCTACATCATCCACATCCCAGAGCAATTAATAACGCTTAATCCTGGTATAAAACTTCTGTTTGTCAAGGTCTCTTCTTGCTGTCAGTGAATGTGAACCTTGTTTACATCCGGAGGCTAAAAACCTCTACAGACCCTTCTCACAGCTTCCAACAACATTTCGGTCGTGTGCCCGTACCCTGCACTGATACATTGTAACAAACTATCAGAATGATAGAGTGATTTGTGCTGCTGATGTGTTTACCTCACAGAGGATTGTCTAGACTGAATACAATTGTAACAAACCTCCAGCTGTGAAAAGTATTAGGCCTGTACTAAGTTTCAGCTCCTAGATCTCAGGAAGAATGTTCCCAGTCAGTGATGGCAAGCAGAGATTTTGAAAAGGTTGAGGAATTGAAATACAAAGTCTATTAGGAAGCTGCAGAATTTCAATGATTAAACTTTGTAAAGCCCTTTAAAGTCTGGGGGGGGCGTGCGGAAATGGGGGGGGCGTGCGGGAATGGGCGCTGCACTGAGTGCCACTGACCTTGTGGCTGCGCTTGGCAGGACTGGCACAGATGGAGTAGACTCCTAGAAGTCAATGGTCATTGCTGTGTAACTACGTCTAAGGGACTACAAGTCTCAGCATCCTTCGTTGCGGTTATTTCTTACGCGTCATTAACCCCTTGTGGCTCCCCCGTGGCTCCGGATATAGTCCGTGGCTTTTCTCCGGACTCTGCAGCTTCTCACATCCTGCAGTTTCCTTCCCCCTCGGACAATCCGGCCCCACCGAGGACGAGGCCAGAAGTCTCCATGTTATTTGTCAAACGTTTCCTTTTTCCCGATATTTCACCGCTCCTGGGAAAAGACAACGTTTTCAGCAGAGGCAGCAATTCTGAGGCCAGACATTGGGGGGGGGGGGGGGGTATGGGGGGGGCAGGGGTTACGGGGTGGGGGGGCAGGGGGCACAGAGCAGACCCGGCCTCGCACCATCCTGGGGCTCGTATTTACCCATCGTATTTATGCGTCATCCGTATAATCTGCCGCTCAGTACAGACGTTCCGTCCGCAGCGCTGACAATGTTCACACTGAGTTTTTTTGCAGCCATTGAGCGCCGCGGGAAATCTCTGGGAGGTCAGAGGCGTAACCGCACGAAGATCGGGCATGTCCCATTGAAATCAATGGGAGACATTTTCGGCCGGTTTTTGGCGAGTTTTGCGGCGCGGTTCCAGCCTCAAAAAACTCAGTGTGAACATGGAGTTTTTTTGCAGGCAGAAGATTCAGCCTGGAAAAATCAGCTCCGGTTTTTTTAAGTGGTTTTGCACCACACGCTCTTTTTGACGCGTTTTTACACCGCAATTTTTTTTTAGGCTGAGCCCTGTTCACACAGAGTTTTTTTACGCGGAAACCACGGCAAAAAACGCCTCCCATTGATTTCAATGGGATGCTGAGGCATTTTTTACCGCGAGCTGAAAAACCGTCTCGCGGTAAAAAGCAGCGTCATTCCCTATCTTCAGGCGTTTACGCCTCTGACAGTTTTTTGGCGCGTTTTCCGCCGCGATTTCCACGTCAAAAAACGTGTAAAAAAAACTCTGTGTGAACTCAGGTCCACACAGGGATGGGAAGTCACATGACCGCTCAGTAGATTCCCGGATGAAACGGCATCTTCTTCTTCTGAGGGTTTCATTGCTTGTAGTTTATAATATTCTGTCCTCGCTCTCTCCGTGTCCTGACTTCCTGCGAAAAAGCAGAGCTGCAGTGTAAGGCATGGGGGAAAGAAAGAGCAGCAGCCTGAGCCTCTGATGATGAAAGAGGTGAATTTGAGATCACAATATATAATAGACAAGGGGGAGTCACTGATCATAGCTGTGTCCTAATAGAGTACAGCTGCAGTCTAAAGCATGGGGGAAGGACAGAGGAGCAATCTGGGCATCTGATGAGACAGTAAGTGGCATTCAGACTACCTCAAAGAACAATGGACAAGCTGGAGTCACTGAGCATACATCGGTGTCCTAATAGAGCAGAGCTGCAGTCTAAAGCATGGGGGAGGGATGGAGAAGCAATCTGGGCATCTGATGAGACAGGAGGTGGATTTCAGACTGCCTGAGACTCCAACAGACAAGGTGGAGTCACTGATCGCAGCTAATAAGCAGTTATGTGGCTGCCCTGCCCGTGCTCCTCATCTGTTGCGGCACGGATCTGCGTCACGCTGCGCTGTCGTCTTTATGAGAACGCTAAGTTGTATCTTAACGAATGTCTGATATAAAATCCGGCCCCCGTGACCCTAACGAGGAGAGAATGTATTTGATGAACTTTGCCTCATCTATAAATAGAAGGCGATTTAATGACTGAGATCGCGGGTGGCGCGCCAGGTGTTGGCGCCCACGTCTGAGCGCTCTCTTCCGGTGTCGCTCGCTGGGGCGGTGGGGAGACGTCTGTAACACATCTCGTGTTTGTGAAGGTTTCTCCACATTTGGTTTTTGGCAGCAGCTTCTTAGGACTTGTTTCCAGCAACCGCGAGCGTGGAGCGCGTTCTCCGCACGGCGACCGACTCTGTTCTGTTTATGTTTTTCCCGGGATTTATGACTCTGCACCTTCTGCGGAAACTTCTCTGTCAGAGCCGCTCGCCTGGGAGGAGATGGACCAACGTGAAGGAAAATCACCGGTCCTGAGACATCAGACGGCAAGAGACGCAGCTGTGGGGGGGCGGCGCAGGCGGCGCGGGAGCGGCTCCCGTGTCCACTGTCCATTATTCGTCCGCCAGAACACGAAACTGTTAATTCCTCGCAGCTATTTCCTGCCTGGACTGAATGTTCCCCCGCTACAAAGTAAGCCAGAAATGAGCCGTGCCCAGGAAGGCCGCGTACCCACCGCCTGGCACTCACCGCGCCTGCACCTGCGCCAGTCTGTACCGGGGCCATGGGAAAACAAAGGTTCTGACCGTCAGTGCATTTACGCTGAACTCCTTCCCCGCCGCAACCGAGCAAAACAACAGCAGAAGCGAAGAGACGGATCATGGAGGAAGAGGACGGTGAAATTAGAGAAGAGCAGAGCGAGCGCGCCAATGCTGAACCCGCCGCGCGCGATAACGGGACGTTACTAAATATTTATCAGAGAAACACAAAACCTGAAATATAATTCAAAAACATCAAATAAAAACAATAGTCAACCACAAACCTCAGCCCGCAGCAAGCATTGTAAAGCGTGGGGTCACCGGCGACCCTCACTATGATACATGAACCCAACTGCTACAGTGCCCCCACAACAGTCTCACCCGTCCACTGCTGCAATGAGAACCTGCCATGTTTAATTGTGCAGTAGATTAAGCCCCACCCCTTCTCTGTGGCTCCTCCTCCCAGCTCATGTTTCTCCACTTGTCACGCCCCTCCCCCTCCAGTTACCCATGGGGCTGCCCAGGGGGGGTCTGTCCTGTCAGGTTTCCGTTACCCTTTATGGTCAGAATAGTGTAACTTGCGGCGTTATTCTACCCGCTAATAAAATATCGGACCCTGGCGGATTCCATTAAACTCCGGCACTTCCTTTATATCCGTTACCGATGAACCCCGCGATTTCTGCCAACATTTGAATCATCATTCGCAGGACATTTGGAGCCCGGGAACGCTCATACTCCCAGAAACCCCCATTTTGTGCTCATTTGCATGTCTATTCCCTTTTAAGGGACAATCCCACAAAAAACGGGGCGGATGATGATGTCAGCGTTAGAGGTGTACGCCGGTGTTTCATATATAAACGTCTGAGTGGGGTGATACATACACGGCCATACTGTGACAGCGTAGCCACACCCCCTTCATCATATAATATCGGATCGGGCGTGATACTTTGATAATACGGCATGCGGTCTGAGTGCCGCATTTGCGTCCGTATTCTGCAGTATTTGCGGCTGTGGTCAGACGTGAGCTCCGTCTTCCTTCGCACGCGCTGATTGTTTCACGTTTCTCTTCTGGCCACCAGTTGAGTGGCCCCGGGGCGAGGGCCAGCGCTGCGTCATTAATCCCAGGAATGTTGTGACACATGCGGCGTCTAGATTACACGTTATTGGGAGGCGGGCTCCGGAGTAGCAGAGCCGGCAGCTGTGACCGGCACCAGTCACACTAAATCTACAACATATGATGACACCGGTGACCTCCCCCCGATCCCTTGAACTTTCCTCATAGTTGACTTCATTGACACCATGTGCGGTGGGCGCCGCTTATCAAATCCTGAAAATACCATAATCCCATTAAGATATATTAAAGTGACAATCAAATCCTTCTACTCGGCTTCTGGATCATTATCAGGTTATTATGGAGCGGGCGGCGGGCGTGTCACTGGGTCATCAGGTCAATCAGAAGGATCAGCGGAGGATCGGCCATTGTGAAGATCATATGACACGGCAGCCCCACATTATAAGCTGCTGTGATGTTATATTAGGCAGCATGGGGAGAATATTCTTAAAGGGTAACTCCACTTTACTACTCTCTATATCCTTTATTTACAGTGTCCGTTGAGACATTCCCTAGATCCATGAATTGATCCGATCATTATACGACTAGGGTGACAACCACTTTATGGTGACAACTACATGAATAGTAATGGCTGGTTGTCACAGCCCCGCCCCTGAGACGGGGAATAGTTGTAAGTGTAACTTCTGCTATAGTATCACATATACAGTGCGTCACATGACTACAAATTATATTATCTATGTTGATATTTTAAAATAGTCGTATGATCATCATGAGAGTTGTAGTTCATCTGCTGTGAAAATTTCCTTAAAGGGCAACTCCACCTTTTGACTTTTGTTCCCTTACCCATTATATAATCTGGTCAGACGTTCATGAGCTGCAATGTGACTAATTAGACATTTGACAACCACACCTTATTAGTGAATATGAATGGGAGGTTGTCACAGCCCCGCCCCATTTACTTTCATCACTGAAGGAAACTGGATTTGAAGCCTCACATTCGGGTTGGTATTTTCAGGCCTGTTTTTCTTTCTGTAGAGGGGTACAGTGGCGGCTGATATAGGGGCATGAGCGGGTAGAACGGGGTGACGGCATGAATTAGGGCTCTGAAAGGTATTTGCATAATTAAATGGTAACTCCACCCAAAAATCTCCCCAGCAGCTCTCCCTTTTAAAGCAGTAGTCCTCCAATCTGGAGGACGGCAAAATCCATGAACCCTTCCCCCGGCAATCACCGCTGATCACGTGGGTGTATTTTTCGATGGACGGCGCCAATAAACACGTAATAACCGTTCAGTAATGATGACGTCACGCAAAATAAACACCAAATAAAAATCCAGAAGCTTCCGGAACGTTGTGAAGAAATAGATTATATACGATTAATGGTGGACTCCCCACTAACACTTCACCTGTGACCAAATGGAGAAGACCCCCCGGGCCCTTAGTTGCCACTTCAGCGCCTCCTCTGGTCTGTCCCCCCCGGGCCCTTATTTGCCTCCATTGGTCTCTCCCCGGGTCCTTATTTGCCTCCTCCGGTCTCTCCCCGGGCCCTTATTTGCCTTCTCTGGTCTCTCCCCGGGCCCTTATTTGCCTCCTTTGGTCTCCCCCCGGGCCCTTATTTGCCTCCTCCGGTCTCCCCCCGGGCCCTTATTTGCCTCCTCCGGTCTCCCCCCGGGCCCTTATTTGCCTCCTCCGGTCTCTCCCCGGGCCCTTATTTGCCTCCTCCGGTCTCCCCCCGGGCCCTTATTTGCCTCCTCTGGTCTCCCCCCGGGCCCTTATTTGCCTCCTCTGGTCTCTCCCCGGGCCCTTATTTGCCTCCTCCGGTCTCCCCCCGGGCCCTTATTTGCCTCCTCTGGTCTCCCCCCGGGCCCTTATTTGCCTCCTCTGGTCTCTCCCCGGGCCCTTATTTGCCTCCTCTGGTCTCTCCCCGGGCCCTTATTTGCCTCCTCTGGTCTCCCCCCGGGCCCTTATTTGCCTCCTCTGGTCTCCCCCTGTGCCCTTATTTGCCTCCTCTGGTCTCCCCCGGGCCCTTATTTGCCTCCTCTGGTCTCCCCCGGGCCCTTATTTGCCTCCTTTGGTCTCTCCCCGGGCCCTTATTTGCCTCCTTTGGTCTCCCCCCGGGCCCTTATTTGCCTCCTTTGGTCTCCCCCGGGCCCTTATTTGCCTCCTCTGGTCTCTTGATGTGACCGGGCCCCTGGTGTCAGGAGTGTGAGGTCTCAGTGCACTTGTTGTGGGGGGTGTGAGGCACGGCAGACCTCAGGAAACAATGACACAATAACAGCCGAGTGTTATGGCTGCCGCTCCCCCCGCGCCTCGTTTATTTAAGATTAAGGCTGGGGTCTCTGCCGGGGGCCACCTTCTCATCAGCTCGCACTTCTGGCAGGGAACACGGCGGCGTTTTGCTGTATTATTTGACATCATTCGCAACGAGCTCCAAGAGCGATGACGGAGACATATCAGACGCCGTCGCCATGACAGCCAGCGACATGTCCTGTACACTAGACGGCGACTGAGGGGGGGGAGGGGCTTCTCTGTCTATTCGTGTCCGCGGAGAATGATTTACTGCAGATATTTCCCTTCTTCCTGTCTCAATTTTTCTTTTCTGGGTGGCCAATGAGATTTGAATCGAGCAAACCAGAAAAGCGGCAAGATGGCGGCCTCTGTGGTTTGTGTGCGAGCGCTCACATCTGGCTTTCATATTAGGGATAATTAATCTGGATGACTCCGGTGCGTGGCGGCCCCTAATTACTGAGCGAGAGATGAGGAGCCGGCGTCACATATGTGGCCATTATTATCCTACCTGCGAGCTGACCGCGCCGCGCTCTGGAGACGCTGCGGATTCACGACATCGCACTCTTATTACAGATACACTTTCAGGGTCATTCTTCAGATTTTCCATTCACGAGCTGCAGGAAATGTCCGGTCCTGTAACGTAGAGGGGATGTGGCGTATAGACAGTATATATATATATATAACATAAGACTGAAGAATTATTAATGAACCATCAGAGGCTCAGGATTCTGCTCTGCCCCTCATGCTTTACACTACATCTCTGCTCAATTAAGACTTGGCTGTGATCAGTGACTCCAGCTCAGCTGCATTGTCTGTTGACGTCTGAAATCCACCTCCTGTCTCATCACAGGCTCAGACTGCTACTCTGTCCTTCCCCCATGCTTTGCACTGCATTTCGTCTCCATTAGGGTAAAGCTATGAGCAGTGACTCCAGCTGTATTGTCTCCTCAGGGGACCCCTCCCTGAGCCATGCTTTACACTGCAGCTCTGCTTGTTCAGACAGTCCGCTGTGTAGACACACAAGCTCAGCAGAAGTCGGGACACGGAGAGATGATTACATTACAGGGAGGACAGGAGATTATAAACTACAAGAAAGTAGTCCACCAGGGAGAAGATGATCGATACTACACATAGCCTGAGGGGAGGAGCCTAAATAATGGGCAGGAGCCTGGAGAGTGAATGTAAAAATTGTATGCGGCCAATTATTATTTATATTTGTTTAGGGAAAACTCAGAGACAACCAATATGACTGCTGGTACCCAGCTTTCCCAGCATCCAGAATGGCAAATCTACCTCCAGCAGTAAAAAGAAAACAACACTGCTTCCATACTGCTGTAAAGATAAACGAAATGTAACCTGCAGTCCTATGTAAGACCACAGATAACACAGTGATAACTCTCTGAATACAGATAATGTAGTAGACGTTACCTGCAGTCCTATGTAACACCACAGATTACACACAGTGATAACTCTCTGGGTACAGATAATGTAGATGATACCTGCAGTCCTATGTAACACCACAGATAACACAGTGATAACTCCCTGAGTACAGATAATGTGGTAGATGTTACCTGCAGTCCTATGTAACACCACAGATAACACAGTGATAACTCTCTGAGTACAGATAATGTAGATTATACCTGCAGTCCTATGTAACACCACAGATATCACAGTGATAACTCTCTGAGTAAAGATAATGTAGTAGATGTTTCCTGCAGTCCCATGTAACACCACAGATAACACAGTGATAACTCTCTGACTATAGATAATGTAGTAGTGTTACCTGCAGTCCTATGTAACACCACAGATAACACAGGGATAACTCTCTGATTACAGATAATGTAGTAGATGTTACGTGCAGTCCTATGTAACATCATAGATAACACACAGTGATAACTCTCTGAGTACAGATAATGTAGTAGATGTTACCTGCAGTCCTATGTAACACCATAGATAACACACAGTGATAACTCTCTGAGTACAGATAATGTAGTAGATGTTACCTGCAGTCCTATGTAACACCACAGATAACACAGTGATAACTCCCTGAGTACAGATAATGTAGTAGATGTTACCTGCAGTCCTATGTAACACCACAGATAACACAGTGATAACTCTGAGTACAGATAATGTAGTAGTGTTACCTGCAGTCCTATGTAACACCATAGATAACACACAGTGATAACTCTCTGAGTACAGATAATGTAGTAGATGTTACCTGCAGTCCTATGTAACACCACAGATAACACAGTGATAACTCCCTGAGTACAGATAATGTAGTAGATGTTACCTGCAGTCCTATGTAACACCACAGATAACACAGTGATAACTCTCTGTGTTACCTGCAGTCCTATGTAACACCGCAGATAACACAGTGATAACTCTCTGAGTAAAGATAATGTAGTAGATGTTTCCTGCAGTCCCATGTAACACCACAGATAACACAGGGATAACTCTCTGATTACAGATAATGTAGTAGATGTTACCTGCAGTCCTATGTAACACCATAGATAACACACAGTGATAACTCTCTGAGTACAGATAATGTAGTAGATGTTTCCTGCAGTCCTATGTAACACCACAGATATCACAGTGATAACTCTCTGAGTAAAGATAATGTAGTAGATGTTTCCTGCAGTCCCATGTAACACCACAGATAACACAGGGATAACTCTCTGATTACAGATAATGTAGTAGATGTTACCTGCAGTCCTATGTAACACCATAGATAACACACAGTGATAACTCTCTGAGTACAGATAATGTAGTAGATGTTACCTGCAGTCCTATGTAACACCACAGATAACACAGTGATAACTCCCTGAGTACAGATAATGTAGTAGATGTTACCTGCAGTCCTATGTAACACCACAGATAACACAGTGATAACTCTCTGAGTACAGATAATGTAGATGATACCTGCAGTCCTATGTAACACCACAGATATCACAGTGATAACTCTCTGTGTTACCTGCAGTCCTATGTAACATCACAGATAACACAGGGATAACTCTCTGAGTACAGATAATGTAGTAGTGTTACCTGCAGTCCTATGTAACACCACAGATAACAGTGATAACTCTCTGATTACAGATAAGGTAGTAGTTACCTGCAGTCCTATGTAACACCACAGATAACACAATGATAACGCTCTGAGTACAGATAATGTAGTAGTGTTACCAGCAGTCCTATGTAACACCACAGATAACACAGGGATAACTCTCTGAGTACAGATAATGTAGTAGGGTTACCTGCAGTCCTATGTAACACCACAGATAACACAGGGATAACTCTCTGAGTACAGATAATGTAGTAGTGTTACCTGCAGTCCTATGTAACACCACAGATAACACAGTGATAACTCTCTGATTACAGAAAAGTTAGTACTAACCTGCAGTCCTATGTAACACCACAGATAACACAGTGATAACTCTCTGAATACAGATAATGTAGTGGATGTTACCTGCAGTCCTATGTAACACCACAGATAACACAGTGATAACTCTCTGAGTACAGATAATGTAGTAGTGTTACCAGCAGTCCTATGTAACACCACAGATAACACAGTGATAACTCTCTGAGTACAGATAATGTAGTAGATTTTACCTGCAGTCCTATGTAACACACAGATAACACAGTGATAACTCTGAGTACAGATAATGTAGTAGATGTTATCTGCAGTCCCATGTAACACCACAGATAACACAGTGATAACTCTCTGAGTACTGATAATGTAGTAGATGTTACCTGCAGTCCTATGTAAGACCACAGATAACACAGTGATAACTCTCTGAGTACAGATAATGTAGTAGTGTTACCTGCAGTCCTATGTAACACCACAGATAACACAGTGATAACTCTCTGAGTACAGATAATGTAGTAGATGTTACCTGCAGTCCTATGTAACACCACAGATAACACAGTGATAACTCTCTGAGTACAGATAATGTAGTAGATGTTACCTGCAGTCCTATGTAACACCACAGATAACACAGTGATAACTCTCTGAGTACAGATAATATAGTAGATGTAACCAGCAGTCCTATGTAACACCACAGATAACACAGTGATAACTCTCTGAGTACAGATAATGTAGTAGATGTTACCTGCAGTCCTATGTAACACCACAGATAACACACAGTGATAACTCTCTGAGTACAGATAATGTAGTAGATGTTATCTGCAGTCCTATGTAACACCACAGATAACACAGTGATAACTCTCTGTGTTACCTGCAGTCCTATGTAACACCACAGATAACACAGTGATAACTCTCTGAGTACAGATAATGTAGTAGTGTTACCTGCAGTCCTATGTAACACCACAGATAACACAGTGATAACTCTCTGAGTACAGATAATGTAGTAGATGTTATCTGCAGTCCTATGTAACACCACAGATAACACAGTGATAACTCTCTGAGTACAGATAATGTAGTAGATGTTACCTGCAGTCCTATGTAACACCACAGACAACACAGTGATAACTCTCTGAGTACAGATAATGTAGTAGATGTAACCTGCAGTCCTATGTAACACCACAGATAACACAGTGATAACTCTCTGAGTACAGATAATGTAGTAGATGTTTCCTGCAGTCCCATGTAACACCACAGATAACACAGGGATAACTCTCTGAGTACAGATAATGTAGTAGATGTTACCTGCAGTCCTATGTAACACCACAGATAACACAGTGATAACTCCCTGAGTACAGATAATGTAGTAGATGTTACCTGCAGTCCTATGTAACACCACAGATAACACAGTGATAACTCTCTGTGTTACCTGCAGTCCTATGTAACACCGCAGATAACACAGTGATAACTCTCTGAGTACAGATAATGTAGTAGATTTTACCTGCAGTCCTATGTAACACAGATAACACAGTGATAACTCTCTGAGTACAGATAATGTAGTAGATGTTACCTGCAGTCCCATGTAACACCACAGATAACACAGTGGTAACTCTCTGAGTACAGATAATGTAGTAGATGTTACCTGCAGTCCTATGTAACACCACAGATAACACAGTGATAACTCTCTGAGTACAGATAATGTAGTAGATGTTATCTGCAGTCCTATGTAACACCACAGATAACACAGTGATAACTCCCTGAGTACAGATAATGTAGTAGATGTTACCTGCAGTCCTATGTAACACCACAGATAACACAGTGATAACTCTCTGAGTACAGATAATGTAGATTATACCTGCAGTCCTATTTAAAACCACAGATATCACAGTGATAACTCTCTGAGTAAAGATAATGTAGTAGATGTTTCCTGCAGTCCCATGTAACACCACAGATAACACAGGGATAACTCTCTGATTACAGATAATGTAGTAGATGTTACCTGCAGTCCTATGTAACACCATAGATAACATACAGTGATAACTCTCTGAGTACAGATAATGTAGTAGATGTTACCTGCAGTCCTATGTAACACCACAGATAACACAGTGATAACTCCCTGAGTACAGATAATGTAGTAGATGTTACCTGCAGTCCTATGTAACACCACAGATAACACAGTGATAACTCTCTGAGTACAGATAATGTAGATGATACCTGCAGTCCTATGTAACACCACAGATATCACAGTGATAACTCTCTGTGTTACCTGCAGTCCTATGTAACATCACAGATAACACAGGGATAACTCTCTGAGTACAGATAATGTAGTAGTGTTACCTGCAGTCCTATGTAACACCACAGATAACACAGTGATAACTCTCTGATTACAGATAAGGTAGTAGTTACCTGCAGTCCTATGTAACACCACAGATAACACAATGATAACGCTCTGAGTACAGATAATGTAGTAGTGTTACCAGCAGTCCTATGTAACACCACAGATAACACAGGGATAACTCTCTGAGTACAGATAATGTAGTAGTGTTACCTGCAGTCCTATGTAACACCACAGATAACACAGGGATAACTCTCTGAGTACAGATAATGTAGTAGTGTTACCTGCAGTCCTATGTAACACCACAGATAACACAGTGATAACTCTCTGATTACAGAAAAGGTAGTACTAACCTGCAGTCCTATGTAACACACAGATAACACAGTGATAACTCTCTGAATACAGATAATGTAGTGGATGTTACCTGCAGTCCTATGTAACACCACAGATAACACAGTGATAACTCTCTGAGTACAGATAATGTAGTAGTGTTACCAGCAGTCCTATGTAACACCACAGATAACACAGTGATAACTCTCTGAGTACAGATAATGTAGTAGATTTTACCTGCAGTCCTATGTAACACACAGATAACACAGTGATAACTCTGAGTACAGATAATGTAGTAGATGTTACCTGCAGTCCCATGTAACACCACAGATAACACAGTGATAACTCTCTGAGTACTGATAATGTAGTAGATGTTACCTGCAGTCCTATGTAAGACCACAGATAACACAGTGATAACTCTCTGAGTACAGATAATGTAGTAGTGTTACCTGCAGTCCTATGTAACACCACAGATAACACAGTGATAACTCTCTGAGTACAGATAATGTAGTAGATGTTACCTGCAGTCCTATGTAACACCACAGATAACACAGTGATAACTCTCTGAGTACAGATAATGTAGTAGATGTTACCTGCAGTCCTATGTAACACCACAGATAACATAGTGATAACTCTCTGAGTACAGATAATATAGTAGATGTAACCAGCAGTCCTATGTAACACCACAGATAACACAGTGATAACTCTCTGAGTACAGATAATGTAGTAGATGTTACCTGCAGTCCTATGTAACACCACAGATAACACACAGTGATAACTCTCTGAGTACAGATAATGTAGTAGATGTTATCTGCAGTCCTATGTAACACCACAGATAACACAGTGATAACTCTCTGTGTTACCTGCAGTCCTATGTAACACCACAGATAACACAGTGATAACTCTCTGAGTACAGATAATGTAGTAGATGTTACCTGCAGTCCTATGTAACACCACAGATAACACAGTGATAACTCTCTGAGTACAGATAATGTAGTAGATGTTATCTGCAGTCCTATGTAACACCACAGATAACACAGTGATAACTCTCTGAGTACAGATAATGTAGTAGATGTTACCTGCAGTCCTATGTAACACCACAGACAACACAGTGATAACTCTCTGAGTACAGATAATGTAGTAGATGTAACCTGCAGTCCTATGTAACACCACAGATAACACAGTGATAACTCTCTGAGTACAGATAATGTAGTAGATGTTATCTGCAGTCCTATGTAACACCACAGATAACACAGTGATAACTCTCTGTGTTACCTGCAGTCCTATGTAACACCACAGATAACACAGTGATAACTCTCTGAGTACAGATAATGTAGTAGATTTTACCTGCAGTCCTATGTAACACACAGATAACACAGTGATAACTCTCTGAGTACAGATAATGTAGTAGATGTTACCTGCAGTCCCATGTAACAGCACAGATAACACAGTGATAACTCTCTGAGTACTGATAATGTAGTAGTGTTACCTGCAGTCCTATGTAACACCACAGATAACACAGTGATAACTCACTGAGTACAGATAATGTAGTAGATGTTTCCTGCAGTCCTATGTAACACCACAGATAACACATTATCATATCACAATGAGCTGTACCTAATGACGTTCTGAGCTCTGCTACATCTGTATTTGATCATTGACCTTGTACAGGGAGGTGACCGCACTCTCGGCACCAATTTACGCAGCATAATTATTTATCACAGTGATGGGTAATGTGGATCTCTAGCTGTTAATACAATCACTATGTACAAGTCCGGGGTGGGGGGTACACAGCGGAGGGCCCCGTGTAAGAACAGTATATGGTCCCCCATGATCTCTAATAGCTGATCATAGCGCACCCCCATATGTCCCTCTAACAATCCTCCAGTAGCCACTGTCATTAGCTCAGTCCCTGACATGTAATGTAATAGACAGTAGAATGCTAGCAGTTGCCTCTCACCTCCTGGACCCCTCACTTACTGGGCACCTCACTTACAGGGCACCTCACCTACTGGACCCCTCACCTACTGGACCCCTCACCTCCTGGACCCCTCACCTTCTGGACCCCTCACTTACTGGGCACCTCACCTTCTGGACCCCTCACCTACTGGACCCCTCACCTACTGGGACCCTCACCTACTGGGCGACTCAACTACTGGACCCCTCACCTACTAGACCCCTCACCTCCTGAGCCTCTCACCTCCTGAACCCCTAACCAACTGGACCCCTCACATCCTGGACCCCCACCTACTGGACCCCTCACCTCCTGAGCCCCTCACCTCCTGGACCCCTAACCAACTGGACCCCTCACCTCCTGGACCCCTCACCTACTGGACCCCTCACCTCCTGAGCCCCTCACCTCCTGGACCCCTCACCTCCTGGCCCCCTCAACTCCTGGGCCCCTCACCTACTGGGCCCCTCACCTCCTGGACCCCTCACCTCCTGGACCCCTCACCTACTGGACCCCTCACCTACTGAACCCCTCACCTACTGAACCCCTCACCTACTGGGCCCTTCACCTACTGGGCCCTTCACCTACTTGACCCCTCACCTCCTGAGCCCCTCACCTCCTGGGCCCCTCACCTCCTGGACCCCTCACCTACTGGGCCCCTCACCTCCTGGACCCCTCACCTCCTGGACCCCTCACCTACTGGACCCCTCACCTACTGAACCCCTCACCTACTGGGCCCTTCACCTACTGGGCCCTTCACCTACTGGACCCCTCACCTCCTGACCACTCACTTCCCCGGCCCCTAACCTACTGGACCCTCACCTCCTGGACCCGTCACCTCCTGGACCCCTCACCTACTGGGCCCCTCACCTACTGGACCCCTCACCTCCTGGACCCCTCACCTACTGAACCCCTCACCTACTGGGCCCCTCACCTACTGGACCCCTCACCTCCTGGACCCCTCACCTCTTGAGCCCCTCACCTCCTGGACCCCTCACCTCCTGGGCCCCTCATCTACTGGACCCCTCACCTCCTGGACCCCTCACCTACTGGGCCCCTCACCTACTGGGCCCCTTACCTACTGGACCCCTCACCTCCTGGACCCCTCACCTACTGAACCCCTCACCTACTGGGCCGATCACCTACTGGGCCCCTCATCTACTGGGCCCCTCATCTACTGGACCCCTCACCTCCTGGACCCCTCACCTACTGGGCCCCTCACCTACTGGGCCCCTCACCTACTGGACCCCTCACCTACTGGACCCCTCACCTCCTGGACCCCTCACCTACTGAACCCCTCACCTACTGGTCCCCTCACCTACTGAACCCCTCACCTCCTGGACCACTCACTTCCCCGGCCCCTAACCTACTGGACCCTCACCTCCTGGACCCGTCACCTCCTGGACCCCTCACCTCCTGGGCCTCTCACCTCCTGGGCCTCTCACCTCCTGGACCCCTCACCTACTGGGCCTCTCACCTCCTGGACCCCTCACCTCCTGGACCACTCACTTCCCCAGCCCCTAACCTACTGGACCCTCACCTCCTGGACCCGTCACCTCCTGGACCCCTCACCTCCTGGGCCTCTCACCTCCTGGACCCCTCACCTACTGGGCCTCTCACCTCCTGGACCCCTCACCTACTGGGCCCCTCACCTACTGGACCCCTCACCTCCTGGACCCCTCACCTACTGAACCCCTCACCTACTGGGCCCCTCACCTACTGGACCCCTCACCTCCTGGACCCCTCACCTCTTGAGCCCCTCACCTCCTGGACCCCTCACCTCCTGGGCCCCTCATGTACTGGACCCCTCACCTCCTGGACCCCTCACCTACTGGGCCCCTCACCTACTGGGCCCCTTACCTACTGGACCCCTCACCTCCTGGACCCCTCACCTACTGAACCCCTCACCTACTGGGCCGATCACCTACTGGGCCCCTCATCTACTGGGCCCCTCATCTACTGGACCCCTCACCTCCTGGACCCCTCACCTACTGGGCCCCTCACCTACTGGGCCCCTCACCTACTGGGCCCCTCACCTACTGGACCCCTCACCTCCTGGACCCCTCACCTACTGAACCCCTCACCTACTGGTCCCCTCACCTACTGGACCCCTCACCTCCTGGACCCCTCACCTACTGAACCCTTCACCTACTGGTCCCCTCACCTCCTGGACCCCTCACCTACTGGACCCCTCACCTACTGGACCCCTCACCTCCTGGACCCCTCACTTACTGGGCACCTCACTTACAGGGCACCTCACCTACTGGACCCCTCACCTACTGGACCCCTCACCTCCTGGACCCCTCACCTTCTGGACCCCTCACTTACTGGGCACCTCACCTTCTGGACCCCTCACCTACTGGACCCCTCACCTACTGGGACCCTCACCTACTGGGCGACTCAACTACTGGACCCCTCACCTACTAGACCCCTCACCTCCTGAGCCTCTCACCTCCTGAACCCCTAACCAACTGGACCCCTCACATCCTGGACCCCCACCTACTGGACCCCTCACCTCCTGAGCCCCTCACCTCCTGGACCCCTAACCAACTGGACCCCTCACCTCCTGGACCCCTCACCTACTGGACCCCTCACCTCCTGAGCCCCTCACCTCCTGGACCCCTCACCTCCTGGCCCCCTCAACTCCTGGGCCCCTCACCTACTGGGCCCCTCACCTCCTGGACCCCTCACCTCCTGGACCCCTCACCTACTGGACCCCTCACCTACTGAACCCCTCACCTACTGAACCCCTCACCTACTGGGCCCTTCACCTACTGGGCCCTTCACCTACTTGACCCCTCACCTCCTGAGCCCCTCACCTCCTGGGCCCCTCACCTCCTGGACCCCTCACCTACTGGGCCCCTCACCTCCTGGACCCCTCACCTCCTGGACCCCTCACCTACTGGACCCCTCACCTACTGAACCCCTCACCTACTGGGCCCTTCACCTACTGGGCCCTTCACCTACTGGACCCCTCACCTCCTGACCACTCACTTCCCCGGCCCCTAACCTACTGGACCCTCACCTCCTGGACCCGTCACCTCCTGGACCCCTCACCTACTGGGCCCCTCACCTACTGGACCCCTCACCTCCTGGACCCCTCACCTACTGAACCCCTCACCTACTGGGCCCCTCACCTACTGGACCCCTCACCTCCTGGACCCCTCACCTCTTGAGCCCCTCACCTCCTGGACCCCTCACCTCCTGGGCCCCTCATCTACTGGACCCCTCACCTCCTGGACCCCTCACCTACTGGGCCCCTCACCTACTGGGCCCCTTACCTACTGGACCCCTCACCTCCTGGACCCCTCACCTCCTGGACCCCTCACCTACTGGGCCGATCACCTACTGGGCCCCTCATCTACTGGGCCCCTCATCTACTGGACCCCTCACCTCCTGGACCCCTCACCTACTGGGCCCCTCACCTACTGGGCCCCTCACCTACTGGACCCCTCACCTACTGGACCCCTCACCTCCTGGACCCCTCACCTACTGAACCCCTCACCTACTGGTCCCCTCACCTACTGAACCCCTCACCTCCTGGACCACTCACTTCCCCGGCCCCTAACCTACTGGACCCTCACCTCCTGGACCCGTCACCTCCTGGACCCCTCACCTCCTGGGCCTCTCACCTCCTGGGCCTCTCACCTCCTGGACCCCTCACCTACTGGGCCTCTCACCTCCTGGACCCCTCACCTCCTGGACCACTCACTTCCCCAGCCCCTAACCTACTGGACCCTCACCTCCTGGACCCGTCACCTCCTGGACCCCTCACCTCCTGGGCCTCTCACCTCCTGGACCCCTCACCTACTGGGCCTCTCACCTCCTGGACCCCTCACCTACTGGGCCCCTCACCTACTGGACCCCTCACCTCCTGGACCCCTCACCTACTGAACCCCTCACCTACTGGGCCCCTCACCTACTGGACCCCTCACCTCCTGGACCCCTCACCTCTTGAGCCCCTCACCTCCTGGACCCCTCACCTCCTGGGCCCCTCATGTACTGGACCCCTCACCTCCTGGACCCCTCACCTACTGGGCCCCTCACCTACTGGGCCCCTTACCTACTGGACCCCTCACCTCCTGGACCCCTCACCTACTGAACCCCTCACCTACTGGGCCGATCACCTACTGGGCCCCTCATCTACTGGGCCCCTCATCTACTGGACCCCTCACCTCCTGGACCCCTCACCTACTGGGCCCCTCACCTACTGGGCCCCTCACCTACTGGGCCCCTCACCTACTGGACCCCTCACCTCCTGGACCCCTCACCTACTGAACCCCTCACCTACTGGTCCCCTCACCTACTGGACCCCTCACCTCCTGGACCCCTCACCTACTGAACCCTTCACCTACTGGTCCCCTCACCTCCTGGACCCCTCACCTACTGGACCCCTCACCTACTGGACCCCTCACCTCCTGGACCCCTCACTTACTGGGCACCTCACTTACAGGGCACCTCACCTACTGGACCCCTCACCTACTGGACCCCTCACCTCCTGGACCCCTCACCTTCTGGACCCCTCACTTACTGGGCACCTCACCTTCTGGACCCCTCACCTACTGGACCCCTCACCTACTGGGACCCTCACCTACTGGGCGACTCAACTACTGGACCCCTCACCTACTAGACCCCTCACCTCCTGAGCCTCTCACCTCCTGAACCCCTAACCAACTGGACCCCTCACATCCTGGACCCCCACCTACTGGACCCCTCACCTCCTGAGCCCCTCACCTCCTGGACCCCTAACCAACTGGACCCCTCACCTCCTGGACCCCTCACCTACTGGACCCCTCACCTCCTGAGCCCCTCACCTCCTGGACCCCTCACCTCCTGGCCCCCTCAACTCCTGGGCCCCTCACCTACTGGGCCCCTCACCTCCTGGACCCCTCACCTCCTGGACCCCTCACCTACTGGACCCCTCACCTACTGAACCCCTCACCTACTGAACCCCTCACCTACTGGGCCCTTCACCTACTGGGCCCTTCACCTACTTGACCCCTCACCTCCTGAGCCCCTCACCTCCTGGGCCCCTCACCTCCTGGACCCCTCACCTACTGGGCCCCTCACCTCCTGGACCCCTCACCTCCTGGACCCCTCACCTACTGGACCCCTCACCTACTGAACCCCTCACCTACTGGGCCCTTCACCTACTGGGCCCTTCACCTACTGGACCCCTCACCTCCTGACCACTCACTTCCCCGGCCCCTAACCTACTGGACCCTCACCTCCTGGACCCGTCACCTCCTGGACCCCTCACCTACTGGGCCCCTCACCTACTGGACCCCTCACCTCCTGGACCCCTCACCTACTGAACCCCTCACCTACTGGGCCCCTCACCTACTGGACCCCTCACCTCCTGGACCCCTCACCTCTTGAGCCCCTCACCTCCTGGACCCCTCACCTCCTGGGCCCCTCATCTACTGGACCCCTCACCTCCTGGACCCCTCACCTACTGGGCCCCTCACCTACTGGGCCCCTTACCTACTGGACCCCTCACCTCCTGGACCCCTCACCTCCTGGACCCCTCACCTACTGGGCCGATCACCTACTGGGCCCCTCATCTACTGGGCCCCTCATCTACTGGACCCCTCACCTCCTGGACCCCTCACCTACTGGGCCCCTCACCTACTGGGCCCCTCACCTACTGGACCCCTCACCTACTGGACCCCTCACCTCCTGGACCCCTCACCTACTGAACCCCTCACCTACTGGTCCCCTCACCTACTGAACCCCTCACCTCCTGGACCACTCACTTCCCCGGCCCCTAACCTACTGGACCCTCACCTCCTGGACCCGTCACCTCCTGGACCCCTCACCTCCTGGGCCTCTCACCTCCTGGGCCTCTCACCTCCTGGACCCCTCACCTACTGGGCCTCTCACCTCCTGGACCCCTCACCTCCTGGACCACTCACTTCCCCAGCCCCTAACCTACTGGACCCTCACCTCCTGGACCCGTCACCTCCTGGACCCCTCACCTCCTGGGCCTCTCACCTCCTGGACCCCTCACCTACTGGGCCTCTCACCTCCTGGACCCCTCACCTACTGGGCCCCTCACCTACTGGACCCCTCACCTCCTGGACCCCTCACCTACTGAACCCCTCACCTACTGGGCCCCTCACCTACTGGACCCCTCACCTCCTGGACCCCTCACCTCTTGAGCCCCTCACCTCCTGGACCCCTCACCTCCTGGGCCCCTCATGTACTGGACCCCTCACCTCCTGGACCCCTCACCTACTGGGCCCCTCACCTACTGGGCCCCTTACCTACTGGACCCCTCACCTCCTGGACCCCTCACCTACTGAACCCCTCACCTACTGGGCCGATCACCTACTGGGCCCCTCATCTACTGGGCCCCTCATCTACTGGACCCCTCACCTCCTGGACCCCTCACCTACTGGGCCCCTCACCTACTGGGCCCCTCACCTACTGGGCCCCTCACCTACTGGACCCCTCACCTCCTGGACCCCTCACCTACTGAACCCCTCACCTACTGGTCCCCTCACCTACTGGACCCCTCACCTCCTGGACCCCTCACCTACTGAACCCTTCACCTACTGGTCCCCTCACCTCCTGGACCCCTCACCTACTGGACCCCTCACCTACTGGGCCCCTCACCTACTGGGCCCCTCAACTACTGGGCCTCTGAGCAGCTGCAGAGGTTGCACATGTGGTATATCTGCCCCAGGTAAAAACTCATAAAAGCCGATCGTCCGGACTCTACTACGAGGTGTTTCGTGAATGTTTTATCCAAGATGAAAACCCCAAATCTTAACTTCAAAAATACAAGACGGGCGCCTCGCGCCAAACCTGCCGCTCATGAGAGGAGCTTTTATCTGCTGCTGAAGGTTCAGGACTAGAAGAGGATTCCCAACATCAACACTTGTCAGGCTGAGATACGGCAGGTGCCCCGTCCCATCACACAACCTGCTCTCACCGCCCGCCAGGGGTTAAGTGCGAAACGATCGTCTGACCCTGTTCTCATTGTTACACATTTTAAGTGGATTTATCTGCTGTAAAAGAGGAAGTTCAGAGCGGCGACAACTTTCATGAGGATGAGAAAAAAATAGAAAACTTCAAAACATTGTAAATTTATCCTCATAATATAAATAAGAATCCCGTAAAACTGCAAATAGTTCAGTAAAAGGATTATCGTGAGGGGACGTGGCGCTTTAATTATTAAAGGGGCGGCAGTCCTATTACATAGATCTGCTGTAAAATAATCTTTGTGTTATACATTGTGACTTTCTCGCTTTCATCTTGATACATTGTTTCCTGGTAGAATCTCTGGACTGTGATGAAGACCTCAAATTCTTCATCATCATCATCATTCCGTAACGTTGCGTTATCCACTGGATTCTAAGGGTATGTTTACACGCAAACTCAAAAACTTCTGTAAATACGGAGCTGTTTTCAATAGAGTCTATGAAAAACGGCTCCAAAAACGTTCCAACAAGTGACCTTTTCAAAACGGCAGCGTAAAAAAACGGCCCATCGGAACAGAATGCAGTTTTTCCCATTGAAATCAATGGGCAGATGTGTGGAGGCGTTCTGCTTCCGGTTTTTCTGCCTTTTATGGCCCGAAAAGCGGACGAAAATAAGCCGTGTGAACATACCCAAAGCTCTACGTCTAGCGCAAGACTGAAACCTTTCCAGTGCAGAAAATCAAATCCTGTTGCTATCTAGAAACCATGAACAAGCTGCTGTTGATGGATCTTATTGTGCTTTGTCCTTATTTAGTGCAGTGCACTGGTGTGAATAGACTGAAGATCTGATTGTCTCATTAACCCCTTAATACTTGCAGCTCATCAACATACGAATAATCAGTTCAGGTATTTAGTAAGTCAAGGTGCCCATACACATTAGATGAACGGCAGCCGAACCTCACGATTTCGGCAACAGAGGAGTCCGGGGGGCAGAGGGGTCTGGGGGGAATATCGGTGTCTAATGGGGACAGAAGGGGCTGTAGGGGAAAAAGCTGTATGGTGTGGGATAGAGGAATCTGGAGGGGACAGAGTAGTCCGAGGGTAAAGGAGGGGTCTGGAGGGGACAGAGGGGTCTGGGGGGTGGGCAGAGGTTCATGAGCTGTGTTGTCCTGGATATCATCACAAGTGAAAGCCCATATATATATATAGTCATAATACGATTTAGCAGCTGGCCTGCTTGTTGGTGGTTTCCAGGTATGATATCTAAAAAATAAGTGTGATATGGACGTGTCATCTCCAGACTGTAGAGCCAATATTAAACAGGGGATGAGACTTAAAAATAATCATAGGGAATTGTCTAGACTGGATACAATTGTAACAAAACTTCAACTGTCAGAAGCATTAGGTCTGCACAAATTTTAGCCTTTGGATATAAACTTAACCTTTATTCACTCACAACAAGCAGAGATCTTAAAAATGATAAGCGATTAAAACACAAAGTTTGTTAGAAAGTTGACAGTTATTTACAGAAGATTTGACACCGGCCCTTTAAATAAAGGCTTCTTAAAGCAACATTGTAACAATAATCCTGTTACTCCTTGTGAGCGGTGGCTGAGGTGTTAATGCCGCTTGTCTGCATGTGGAATTGGACACGAAAATGATCTTGAAGCGCGGTGGGCGCTGGGTGGACCAGATGCTGCTGACTCAATGGAAAGGGCGGGTGCCGGGAGCGCGGCCGTGTAGAGTGACAGGAAGTCTGTAAAATATCAGAAATCAGGATTTACTGACTGGGGGTTTTGTACACAACATAATGGATAGAATATCAGCGGCGAGTTCAGAACCCGCGATCTGCACGCTGCCAGCACCTGCCGGGCCCAAACACTTATTCAGACTTCACCCAAATTATGAAGCTGAAAGTTTCTGCAAACTCTGGAAAAAGTTTTACAAAAAAGTTTTGGAGAAAGGCAGAGCTGACTCAGTGTGGGGGAAAGCCGAGGAGAAGTGCAACGCCTTGTCAAGGAGCGCACAGCCGCCAAGTGTGCCATGAAAGTGGGCTCCTAAATTAAAAATTGGAGCTGCGGCCCCAGGTGGGGGAGGGGATGTAACCATTTCATGCAGAATCAGGAGCTTGTGACCAGTCTATATAAAGGTCACATGGGGGGCACTATTTATATATCACATGGGGGGCACTGTTTATATATCACATGGGGGGCACTGTTTATATATCACATAAGGGGCACTGTTTATATATCACATGGGGGCCACTATTCATATATCACATGGGGGCACTATTCATATGTCACATGGGGGGCACTATTCATATATCACATGGGGGGCACTGTTTATATATCACATGGGGGGCACTATTTATATATCACATGGGGGCACTGTTTATATATCACATGGGGGGCACTGTTTATACGTCACATGGGGGCACTATTCATATATCACATGGGGGCACTATTCATATGTCACATGGGGGCACTATTCATATATCACATGGGGGCACTATTCATATATCACATGGGGGGCACTATTCATATGTCACATGGGGGCCACTATTCATATATCACATGGGGGGCACTATTCATATGTCACATGGGGGGCACTATTCATATATCACATGGGGGCACTATTCATATATCACATGGGGGGCACTACTCATATGTCACATGGGGGCCACTATTCATATATCACATGGGGGGCACTATTCATATATTACATGGGGGCACTATTCATATATCACATGGGGGCACTATTCATATGTTACATGGGGGCACTATTCATATATCACATGGGGGCACTATTCATATATCACATGGGGGCACTATTCATATATCACATGGGGGGCACTACTCATATGTCACATGGGGGCCACTATTCATATATCACATGGGGGGCACTATTCATATATTACATGGGGGCACTATTCATATATCACATGGGGGCACTATTCATATGTCACATGGGGGCACTATTCATATATCACATGGGGGCACTATTCATATATCACATGGGGGCCACTATTCATATATTACATGGGGGCACTATTCATATATCACATGGGGGCACTATTCATATATTACATGGGGGCACTATTCATATATCACATGGGGGCACTATTCATATATCACATGGGGGCACTATTCATATATCACATGGGGGGCACTATTCATATATCACATGGGGGGCACTATTCATATATCACATGGGGGGCACTATTCATATGTCACATGGGGGCACTATTCATATATCACATGGGGGCACTATTCATATGTCACATGGGGGGCACTATTCATATATCACATGGGGGCACTATTCATATATCACATGGGGGGCACTATTCATATGTCACATGGGGGCCACTATTCATATATCACATGGGGGGCACTATTCATATGTCACATGGGGGGCACTATTCATATATCACATGGGGGGCACTATTCATATGTCACATGGGGGGCACTATTCATATATCACATGGGGGCACTATTCATATATCACATGGGGGCACTACTCATATGTCACATGGGGGCCACTATTCATATATCACATGGGGGGCACTATTCATATATTACATGGGGGCACTATTCATATATCACATGGGGGCACTATTCATATGTCACATGGGGGCACTATTCATATATCACATGGGGGCACTATTCATATATCACATGGGGGCACTATTCATATATCACATGGGGGGCACTACTCATATGTCACATGGGGGCCACTATTCATATATCACATGGGGGGCACTATTCATATATTACATGGGGGCACTATTCATATATCACATGGGGGCACTATTCATATGTCACATGGGGGCACTATTCATATATCACATGGGGGCACTATTCATATATCACATGGGGGCCACTATTCATATATTACATGGGGGCACTATTCATATATCACATGGGGGCACTATTCATATGTCACATGGGGGCACTATTCATATATCACATGGGGGCACTATTCATATATCACATGGGGGCCACTATTCATATATCACATGGGGGCACTATTCATATATCACATGGGGGGCACTATTCATATATCACATGGGGGCACTATTCATATGTCACATGGGGGCCACTATTCATATATCACATGGGGGCACTATTCATATATCACATGGGGGCACTATTCATATGTCACATGGGGGCACTATTCATATATCACATGGGGGGCACTATTCATATATCACATGGGGGCACTATTCATATGTCACATGGGGGCACTATTCATATGTCACATGGGGGCACTATTCATATATCACATGGGGGCACTATTCATATGTCACATGGGGGGCACTATTCATATATCATATGGGGGCACTATTCATATATCACATGGGGGGCACTATTCATATGTCACATGGGGGCCACTATTCATATATCACATGGGGGGCACTATTCATATGTCACATGGGGGGCACTATTCATATATCACATGGGGGCACTATTCATATATCACATGGGGGCACTACTCATATGTCACATGGGGGCCACTATTCATATATCACATGGGGGGCACTATTCATATATTACATGGGGGCACTATTCATATATCACATGGGGGCACTATTCATATGTCACATGGGGGCACTATTCATATATCACATGGGGGCACTATTCATATATCACATGGGGGGCACTACTCATATGTCACATGGGGGCCACTATTCATATATCACATGGGGGGCACTATTCATATATTACATGGGGGCACTATTCATATATCACATGGGGGCACTATTCATATGTCACATGGGGGCACTATTCATATATCACATGGCACTATTCATATATCACATGGGGGCCACTATTCATATATTACATGGGGGCACTATTCATATATCACATGGGGGCACTATTCATATGTCACATGGGGGCACTATTCATATATCACATGGGGGCACTATTCATATATCACATGGGGCCACTATTCATATATCACATGGGGGCACTATTCATATATCACATGGGGGGCACTATTCATATATCACATGGGGGGCACTATTCATATATCACATGGGGGCACTATTCATATGTCACATGGGGGCCACTATTCATATATCACATGGGGGCACTATTCATATATCACATGGGGGCACTATTCATATGTCACATGGGGGCACTATTCATATATCACATGGGGGGCACTATTCATATATCACATGGGGGGCACTATTCATATATCACATGGGGGCCACTATTCATATATCACATGGGGGCACTATTCATATATCACATGGGGGGCACTATTCATATATCACATGGGGGGCACTATTCATATATCACATGGGGGCACTATTCATATGTCACATGGGGGCCACTATTCATATGTCACATGGGGGCACTATTCATATATCACATGGGGGCACTATTCATATGTCACATGGGGGCACTATTCATATATCACATGGGGGGCACTATTCATATATCACATGGGGGGCACTATTCATATATCACATGGGGGGCACTATTCATATATCACATGGGGGGCACTATTCATATATCACATGGGGGGCACTATTCATATATCACATGGGGGGCACTATTCATATATCACATGGGGGGCACTATTCATATGTCACATGGGGGCCACTATTCATATATCACATGGGGGCACTATTCATATATCACATGGGGGCACTATTCATATATCACATGGGGGGCACTATTCATATATCACATGGGGGGCACTATTCATATATCACATGGGGGCCACTATTCATATATCACATGGGGGCACTATTCATATATCACATGGGGGGCACTATTCATATATCACATGGGGGGCACTATTCATATATCACATGGGGGCACTATTCATATGTCACATGGGGGCCACTATTCATATATCACATGGGGGCACTATTCATATATCACATGGGGGCACTATTCATATGTCACATGGGGGCACTATTCATATATCACATGGGGGGCACTATTCATATATCACATGGGGGGCACTATTCATATATCACATGGGGGGCACTATTCATATATCACATGGGGGGCACTATTCATATATCACATGGGGGGCACTATTCATATATCACATGGGGGGCACTATTCATATATCACATGGGGGGCACTATTCATATATCACATGGGGGGCACTATTCATATATCACATGGGGGGCACTATTCATATATCACATGGGGGGCACTATTCATATATCACATGGGGGGCACTATTCATATATCACATGGGGGGCACTATTCATATATCACATGGGGGGCACTATTCATATATCACATGGGGGGCACTATTCATATATCACATGGGGGGCACTATTCATATATCACATGGGGCACTTGCAGAGCAGTTATATAAACCCTTCCATCTGGATGATTATTAAATCAGGTTTGTCAGTTATTTTGTCCAGGCTCCTCCCCCATTGCTCCCGCTCCCGGGCATCTGTCATGTGATCAACTCCTTGGTCTATGAAATATCCCAATAAAATCCTGAATTACCAGGAGGATTTATAATACTTCGTGGGCATGGCAATGGGTAAGAGTAAGGGTCACAAGACTGACGGGTTGAGATAACGACCCCCCCCCCCCCCCCCATAGATCCCAGATACAGATGCAGGTTTGTTACTGGGATAATAACAGGGTTATTCTATTTCATGGATTCATGTCACCATTCATAGACCCTGTGTCCTCCCACAATACTCTGCAGCACTCCCCCTATCCGGGAGAGACTTCTAGATCTGTTCATCCTGTGCTTCCTGGTTCATGAACAGAATATTAGAACGGCAGTGAAGACTGACACATACACAGGCAGGGCAGTTGCAGGGAGGAATGTATATCTATACAGCACTGCACACATGTTGTTCTGATGCTGTGAAATGTTGGGTGACCTCAAATGTCCCTGCGGTAAAGGTCCATGCTGCTATTACCTGCGCTAGGGTGGGGGGACTGACTGACAAAAAGGACAAGGGGGTAGTAGTACCAAGAGTTTGGCAGATGAGGAAGCCCCCCCCCCCCCCCCCCCCCATCTCCATCACCAATAATGTAAACTCTGTGTGTCCTCTCTACATTCTGGGGATCATGGGGGCTCCAGCCTTCGGCCCCCACTGAAGTCTCCTGACTTGTCCCTTGTGGCTTTGCCGTATTAGACCTGAGGTGGCGCTCTCCTATGAGCTGCTGCTCTGAAGTCCCATGTAACAGGAGCAGCCCCCCCATCTCCTGCGTCACACTCCCATGAGATTAGTGCATTGGTCCCCTGAAGGGTTAAATTATGGGGGGCGCGAGGCTGGATGAAGTGGATTTTCCCGGCAGGACTTGTCGGTCTTTTCTCGTCAGACACCCGGCGCTTGTCTCCGCTGCAATCTCTACCCACCCACCACCCACATTCCTGACGATATTGGCCACGAAGTGGCTGTAATGTAAGAACGTGCGATCCCTTAATAAATATGCGCGGTTTATCCAAATATGTGAAGGCTGCGGCCCGGCAGAAACGCCATTGGCTCTAACGGCACAAGACATTGGATAAATGAGCTGCTGCGGTGGGGAGTCGAGATGTGAGGGCGCAAAATAATTCCTAAACAAATCAACTTAATCTCCGCGCTGATCACTGGACATCCACGTATCGCCCTGAACCCCGGATCTAAGCAGCCGCCGTCTCATCCTGTATGACTCAGAACCCCCCTGTATGACTCAGAACCCCCCTGTATGACCCAGAACCCCCTGTATGACTCAGAACCCCCTGTATGACTCAGAACCCCCTGTATGATCCAGAACACCCTGTATGGCCCAGAGCTCCCCTGTATGACTCAGAACCCCCTGTATGATCCAGAACACCCTGTATGGCCCAGAGCTCACCTGTATGACTCAGAATCCCCTGTATGACCCGGAACCCCCTGTATGACCCAGAACCCCCTATATGGCCCAGAGCTCCACTGTATGACCCGGAACCCCCTGTATGACCCAGAACTCCCTGTATGACCCAGAACCCCCTGTATGGCCCAGAGCTCCCCTGTATGACCCAGAACCCCCTGTATGACCCAGAACCCCATATATGACCCAGAGCTCCCCTGTATGACCCAGAACCCAGCTGTATGACCCAGAACCCACCTGTATGACTCAGAACCCCCTGTATGACCCAGAACCCCCCTGTATGACTCAGAACCCCCTGTATGACCCAGAAACCCCTGTATGACTCAGAACCCTCTGTATGATCCAGAAACCCCCTGTATTTCCCAGAATCCCTTGTATGACCCAGAATCTTCTGTATGACCCAGAATCCCTGTATGACCCAGAACCCCCTGACCCAGAACCCCCTGTATGACCCAGAATCCCCTGTATGACCCAGAACCCCCTGTATGACCCAGAATCCCCTGTATGACCCAGAATCCCCTGTATGACCCAGAACCCCCTATAAGACTCAGAACCCCCTGTATGACCCAGAACCCCCTGTATGACCCAGAACCCCCTGCATGACTCAGAACCCCCTATATGACCCAGACCCCCCCTGTATGACCCAGACTCCCTCTGTATGACCCAGACTCCCTCTGTATGACCCAGAACCCCCCTGTATGACCCACAACCTCCTGTATGACCCACAACCCCCTCCATAATGACATAGAACCCCCTGTATGACCCAGAACCCCCTGCATGACTCAGAACCCCCTATATGACCCAGACCCCCCCTGTATGACCCAGACTCCCTCTGTATGACCCAGACTCCCTCTGTATGACCCAGAACCCCCCTGTATGACCCACAACCTCCTGTATGACCCACAACCCCCTCCATAATGACATAGAACCCCTCTGTATGACACAGGATCTCAATATAATTTAGAACCCCCCCTATATAACACATAACCCCTCTGTATGACCCATAAACCCCCTGTACGACCAGGAGTCCCCCTGTATTGCGTAAGCCCTCGGTATGACACAGTCCCCCCCCCCCTTCCGGTGTTCAGTGCCGGGACCAGGGTCAGATGAAGGTAGCCCCCTTCTTGGGCGCCATCTTGCCACACTGTGAGGGGGGCACATTTCAGCTCCCACAACTCTCTCATTTTACTTGTATAATTATTTCCCGGCACCCCCACTGATAGATTTACCATGCAGGACTCTAGGAAAGATGGGTGACGAGACCTGTGAACTCTGGGAATCGTTGGTTCGAGTTTGTAGAGTTTGGGATATTGGGGTTGAGCCGCTCTGGGGGCAGGTAGTCATGTGAGCGATGCCCCTGCGGGTGGCGCCGTCACTGATATATGAATCGCCCTGTGATGGATTTTTTACGTTGATCCTCACAGGGCTCCGTACTCCGGGCAGATCTCCAGGCCGCCACATTTCACGGCCGAATCGCCAAAATTCTTCGCACTTCTTTATTTACACACTTGGCCTCGTCCTCGTTTTCTTGCAAAATTCCCACAGTCACAACCGTCACGCCGCAGCGAATGGAATGTCAGCGACCAATCAGGAGCCGGCCTGCGGTAATTAAGGGGAAGCCTGCAGACTGACCGCTGGCTCTGGATCTGGCCCCGGTTCCATGTTCAGCTCTTTCCCAAAGTGTTTCTGTCCCATCCCAGAGCATGTCGTGGCGCGATGACGGAGAAGAAATCCTGAATCACTGCCATGGAAGGGTCTGACCCGGAAACATCATTGGCGCATCCGACCGTGTCCTGAATCTCCCACAGATAACAGACAGACGGGTGAAGTGTTTGTCCATACCCTCAGTGACAGTCATCAGGTCAGCGGTCAGGATGAGACCGGGACATGAAGACTCCGGCGTGATGACAGCTTCATGCGTCCGTACGTCTGTCCGCGGCGTTCTGTATGGATTGGACGCACTCTCCAGACGCAGACACGGCGACCAAAAAACCTGCAGAGTGTTCGTAGCTCCAGAATCTCATCATAACCTACAATGACGGCGCTCGGAGGCGGAGAGACGCGGATACAACGTAACTTTATGTTTATTTTCTGGGTTTTTGATACATTGGTCACATTTATTCTGCCGTTTACACCAGTTTTTGCCTTAAAGTTACTCAACAAAAAGTCGCAAGTCATCGAGTGCAAAAAATGAAAAAATGGGGACTCTCCCATCACAGAAGGATTGTTAACCGGAGGAAGAGGTGGACCCCACCTCATGGACCCCACCTCATGGACCCCACCTCATGGACCCCACCTCGCGGACCCCACCTCGCGGACCCCACATCATGGACCCCACCTCGCGGACCCCACCTCATGGACCCCACCTCATGGACCCCACCTCGCGGACCCCACCTCGCGGACCCCACCTCATGGACCCCACCTTATGGACCCCACATCATGGACCCCACCTCGCGGACCCCACCTCATGGACCCCACCTCGCGGACCCCACCTCGCGGACCCCACCTCGTGGACCCCACCTCATGGACCCCACATCATGGACTCCACCTCGCGGACCCCACCTCATGGACCCCACCTCATGGACCCCACCTCGCGGACCCCACCTCGCGGACCCCACCTCATGGACCCCACCTTCTGGACCCCACCTCATGGACCCCACCTCATGGACCCCACCTCGCGGACCCCACCTCATGGACCCCACCTTATGGACCCCACCTCATGGACCCCACCTCGCGGACCCCACCTCATGGACCCCACCTTATGGACCCCACCTCATGGACCCTACCTCGCGGACCCCACCTCATGGACCCCACCTCGCGGACCCCACCTCGCGGACCCCACCTCATGGACCCCACCTCATGGACCCCACCTCATGGACCCCACCTCGCGGACCCCACCTCGTGGACCCAATCTCGCGGATCATGATCAACAATCTTTTGCTAAGAGCCATTTTCCGCAACGTGTGAACAGGCACAAGAAAAGGATAGAACGATACACAAGAGAGCAGGCGTTACTCAATAATCGGAGGGGAGGGTCTGGGGTCTGGGCAGGGCGCCGTTTCTTTCTATGGACAATGAGCCATGAGATAGGTAATATTATCCGACGCCATTGGCCAATAGTAAGGGACGGTCATAGAGGGATTGAGCCGTTTCAGATCTGCCCTCTTGTGTCATACAGACGTCCCACCAATTTAAAGGACAAACTAGTTCAAACTGACATCAAATCTAATACTGGAATACGACAATTACATTTGAAACCCCCAAAAATGGTCCGTTTCCTGAGCTCGGGGCGTAATAACGGCCCTTTGATGAGATGAGGTGATGGTTCTCCACATCCGCACACAAAACAACATTTTAAGATCAAGCATTTTTTGACTTGCAGTTGGGATTGGGTCGTGTATGTGGTTTGGTGCCCATGCAGTCGTCTATATGTGGGCGATACAATGTGCGACATGAAGACCATGGGTACAAAATACACAAGGAAATGGGGGACCCACCTGGGTCTGAGCAGCTGCTTGAGACGGGACATTGTGATCTACGGTTCATGATTATTGACCAGGTCCCTGTTTCTAGACGTGGAGGGGAGAGACTCACTGCTCCAAAAAACGGGATCTAGATCCTTAGATTCGATACATTGAGACCAAAAGGTCCCGGCCGATGTCCAGATGAACCCTCGGGGGCGGATCTCTGAGTTTGAGGGGATTTGCTATCCTCACCTTTTTTCTGTCGACTTATGATGAAATATAATTGTGATAGGATGAAAGTTATTGAATTTCTTTTTCTTTTTTTACATATAGATTTTGGATATTGAATAAGGAGCGACACACGCCCAGGAGCCGCAGGGATGTAAATATATATATATATATGACTATAGTAATGATTCCCCTCTATCAACGATCAACAGAGCGAGGAATTGCCTCCAGTGATTTCCTTTTCAGCACGTCCGTCTGGTGCCGCTAATAAATACGCCTAATTTCCCACAACATGAAGATGTAACTTGTATAGACCCTCTAAGTATATGCGGATTTGACCGTTACGCCTGTAATGAATAACCGCCACACGGGGGGGGGGGGGGTAGATGGTTTGCCACACCAGGCATGGAGCTTGTCGGACTTACTACAGTATAGATGTGGATGGGATGACAATGACCCGGTCTGCGACTCATAGGGGCTTTCATTATAGACACTTCAGTGTATGACCCGAGTGACATCATTTGTCTGATTTGGGGTGTGGTATACATCTCATTCTAACTATCGTCTGCTAGCGCGTCACGCACACCTCCCAACTGTCAAGTATCACAAAGAGGGACATTTTTATTTTTTTTAAGCCACACCTCTAATCCCACCCATTCTCCGCCCATACGCACTCGATTCAGTATATCATGCTCCCATAGTGCCTCCCACACAGTATAATACCAAACAGCTGCCCCTACACAGTATAATGTCCTCTAGCTGCCCCATATACTAAAATGCCCCCATAGCTGCCCCATACAGCTTAAAGCCCCCCTACAGTATAATGCCCCATAGCTGCCCCATACAGTATAATGCCCCCCTAGCTGCCCTTATACAGTATAATACCCCCAAAGCTGCCCCTAGTGCCAGTGCCCATATATAAAGTGCCAATGCGCTCTCGATAGTGCCTCAGTGCCCATGTAGATAGTGCCCCTATATAGTGCCACAGTTTCCATGTTGATAGTGCCACCCCCCTGTAGATAGCGCTACCCCCACCCTGTAGATAGCACCATTGGGACTCCCTCTAGGAGTGGATTCCCCAGCCAGAGCATAGGCCGGGGATTCCGCTCCTAGAGGGAAGCCCTGATGTTACTGTCCATATATGGACAGTGACGTCAGTGGCTACTCCTTGAGCGAATCCCCGTTGCTGACTCTGGCCGGGGATTCCGCTCTAGGAGGAGCCACTGACGTCAATGTCCATATATGGACAGTGACCTCAGGGCTTTCCTCTAGGAGCGGAATCCCCGGCCAGAGTCAGCAACGGGGATTCGCTCAAGGAGTAGCTACTAATTCTGAAGCAGGGAACTATAAGCTCCCTGCTTCAGAATTAGTTCAGAGCTCCTCTGCTCGCCGAAGACTCCCCGGACACAGTGCACTGTGCTCGGGGAAGCCCTTGACGGTGCTTGAGAAAGGCTCCAGGGGAAGGAGCTGAAACGTTGCACATGGGGCAATAAAGTATCCACTTTTTTATCACCTAAAGACAATGGAGTGCTGCCTATTTTTTGCGATAGATAGATGATAGATAGATAGATAGATAGATAGATAGATAGATAGATAGATAGATAGATAGATAGATAGATAGATAGATAGATAGATAGATAGATAGATAGATAGATATTAGATAGATAGATAGATAGATAGATAGATAGATAGATAGATAGATAGATAGATAGATAGATAGATAGATAGATAGATAGATAGATAGAGATAGAGAGAGAGATAGATAGATAGATAGATAGATAGATAGATAGATAGATAGATAGATAGATAGAGAGAGAGAGAGAGAGAGAGAGATAGATAGATAGATAGATAGATAGATAGATAGATAGATAGATAGATAGATAGATAGATAGATAGATAGATAGATAGATAGATAGAGAGATAGATAGAGAGATAGATAGATAGATAGATAGATAGATAGAGAGAGAGAGAGAGAGATAGAGAGAGATAGATAGATAGATAGATAGATAGATAGATAGATAGATAGATAGATAGATAGATAGATAGAGAGATAGAGAGAGATAGAGAGATAGAGAGATAGAGAGATAGAGAGATAGATAGATAGATAGATAGATAGATAGATAGATAGATAGATAGATAGATAGATAGATAGATAGATAGATAGATAGATAGATAGATAGATAGATAGATAGAACGATAGATAGATAGATAGATAGATAGATAGATAGATAGATAGATAGATAGATAGATAGATAGATAGATAGATAGATAGATAGATAGATAGATAGATAGATAGATAGAGAGAGAGATAGAGAGAGAGAGAGAGAGATAGAGAGATAGATAGAGAGAGAGAGATAGATAGATAGATAGATAGATAGATAGATAGATAGATAGATAGATAGATAGATAGATAGATAGATAGATAGATAGATAGATAGATAGATGATAGATATTCTACTGATAAGCTGATATTCTATCCAGATGTAACAAGAAGTCTCCTTATTTGTATCTTTTCCGCCCTGTGTTTGGTTTGGATCAGTCCCCCGGGTATAATAAGTGACCCTGGGGGGGCATTTCTGTTACTCCTGGCAGTTGACCCCCTTCTATTTTGGAGATGCCCCCTCCCCTCCCCCTCCTCTTTGTCACGGTTCAGACCGGCAGGTTCTCCTAATTCCTGAGCCAAATGGGGCAATTACATTCTCAGTTACCAAATGGTCACCAGATGCTGCTCCTCCTGCGGTGACACTGACATGTAATGCGCTGGTTGGGTGTAACCTCCAGACGTCTGATTCCACCTGTACTGTATGATTGTGTGAACCGGACCCGTCTGGGTCACCGTCGTCCAGGGAAACAGCGTGTGCGGCGCAGCCCGGGCGTGTTACATGAAATATTACCCCGTCAGTAGCAAAGTGAAGTCCAATGGCTCCTGTCTGCAGCACTGAAGTCACCCTGAAAGCAGATGGAGCAGACCCAACGCAGAGAATCCGCACACCCTGTATAAGGCCATGTTCAGACGTGGTGGAGTTTTTCCGCTGCAAATGTTGGTGCAGATTTGGGCAATTACACAACGAATCTGCAGCAACATTTGCATATTTGACAGGTAATTCAGACGTTGCAGAGAAGAAGCGGAATGTCACTGCGGATTTCAGCTCTACAATGCAAAAACTGAAATCTGTGGCAAATCTTTAAACATGGCCTTACTATAATCCATTCAGGAGTCTGGGAAAGCTGAGTGACAATCTCGTTAGATAATAATATATATTTACTGAGGATTTGGAGGGGGTTCTGTGATTGAATAGTTCAGTGTAGCAGGGACATTAGATTGTAAGCTCCTGTGACACAAGGACCAAAGGGAATGAACAATATGTCAGAAACATGGAAATACCAGACAATGCTGTGATCTCTCTGCGGTAGCGCCCCCTGCAGGGACATCAAAGAGTAACAGCTCATCCACCATCAATAGAAGTCAATGGCTCTGAACTTCTGCCCATTGGAGGTGAACTCTCCGCTATGAGGAGGGGGGAGGGCCCCAGTGCAAGAACAGTATATGGGCCCCCAATATCTCATCATAGATCCCCCCCCCCATTATGTCGCTCAGTCTATCAGTAATTGTGAGCCATAAAATTCATCATCTCAGGCATTTACATGTTAGACAGAAGACGGAGACAGAGACCTCTGACATACTGGACCCCTGCGCAGCTGCACCCATTGTATTAAATGGGGCGGGGGGCATAAGTAGACAATTCCTTTAAGACATGGGGCCATCTTTACGTAAATGGGGGTGCAGGGGGGTGCAGCCTCCGGATCAGGGAGGGAGGGGGGGTGCAGCCCTCGGATCAGGGAGGGAGGGGGGGTGCAGCCCTCGGATCAGGGAGGGAGGGGGGGTGCAGCCCCCGGATCAGGGAGGGGGGGCTCCACTGCTTAATGTGAATCATGTCCTGCGGGAGTTTGGCCCTCATACATTGCCAGAAAATCTGGGGCCACCTGGGAATAATTAGGAGCGCTGCTCTGTATGAATCACGGGACGCTGCTGCACTAAACGCCTCATTGAAATCCATCAGGCGGATGATTGAACCCTGACCTCTCTCTCTGGCGGCGCTGAACACTCGCTGGACGCTGCGCTGGAGAGAAGAAACTGGAAAAACACAAAAATAGAGGAAAATCGCGGCCACGTACATTCATTGCTATGAGCCCGGAGAACACGGCCGTAATAAGACATGTCCGATCTTCCTGCGGTCCGGGCTCCCGGAAACCACAGTCGTGTGCAGGGCCCATAGAAATGAATGGGGCCGCAATTCTCCCGCAGATTTGCCGCTGATATGCGGCCGCAAAAACACGTTCATGTGCATGGCGCCAAAGTCATGATAATCATCCTATAAAAATAATAACACGACATCTACCACAATCCACCATGGAAATAATGGAGAGAACATCCAACTCCCTGCAGACGTGGCCCCTGGTCGGGACCCCAGACTCCACCATGACACCTCGTCAGCGCTCATCTAGACAGGGACATTATGAGTAAATGAATCATAATCATTGTAAAATGGAAAGTTCTGCAACTTCCTAATGGACTTTCTGCTAGGTTTCAAGATCTGTGCTTGCTGCCAGTGAATGGGAACTTTCCTGTTTATATCCAGAGGCTGAAAACTTGTCTTGACCTGATACCTCTCACAGCTGAAGGTTTGTTACAATTGTATCTAGTCTATACAATCCTCTGTGAGATCAATAGCCCGGACTCCAGCCTGATACGTTCCCTGCGCGCCTGTGCTGTAGTGTGTAGCATTCAGAAATGATCGGCTTCTTTTTTTGAGTATCTTTCAACAGTTTGGATCTCCATATAACACAGAGTAAATTATTTACTTTACTTATCTTCTACTGGTCCAGGTTCACATCTAAACTCTAGTCACATCCAGAGCTGCATTCACAATTCATTCTGGCAGCTATTTGAATTACATTGGCATGGTGCCGGCACACAAACCCCCAACAGGATCGTGCTCTGCTATGCTGCACGATGGGAGAAGTACATTTTATTCTATTAGGCTACTGTACGGGGACACTACATCTCCCACAATGCACCACAGTACAGCAAGACAATGAATCAGGAGGGGCAGAAAAGTCCTGCGGTATGAGAGCTAACAGGAAACAAGCATGATTGAGTATGCAGCTTTGGATGTCACTGGAGTATGACATGATGTAGCAGTAGATATGTGACTGCAGACCTGGATGTGAACAGAGTATAAGACATGATGTAAAAGCAGGATTGTGTATGATGCTGTGGATGTGACTGAGTAAAATATATAATATAACAGCACTAATGTGAATGTAGCTGTGATTGTGGCTGGAGTATAAGATATGATATAATAGCAAAATTGAGACTGCAGCTCTGGAAGTGACTGGAGTATAAGACATAAGATAATAGCAAAATCGAGACTGCAGTTCTGGAAGTGGCTGGAGAATAAGACATGTAATAGCAGAATTGTGACTGCAGCTCTGGATGTGACTGGAGAATAAGACATGTAATAGCAGAATTGTGACTGCAGCTCTGGATGTGACTGGAGAATAAGACATGTAATAGCAGAATTGTGACTGCAGCTCTGGATGTGACTGGAGAATAAGACATGGTGTAACAGCAGAATTGTGACTGCAGCTCTGGATGTGACTGGAGAATAACACATGATATAATTCCGGATCAGTACAAGATAAGTACAGCGCAGAATTTTCGGAGTTCTGGAGATTTGAAATGTGAAATATTCTGCAGCCTTATTGCACATCAGAACATACACGGCCTGCAGCTGCCGGCCCCCCACAGAGCGCCAAATCTTCACCGTCACCAGAAAATTTCTCATTTAAAAATAAAGATTGTGGCGAGGAATCGCAGTGATGGATATATTTAGAAAATTCATTTATAAATCTGCCGGCAGCTCGGGACACATAGAGATGACCTTCACCAGGCGGGCGGTAATTGAGGATAATTGCGGCTGATTCGTCTACACAGAGCAGATCCCACAGACTGGAGCGGCCGGCAACTAAAACCGCTACTGACGACTCCACCCTGAAGAGGAGGAAGCGGCGCAGGAATGTCGCCGCTTCAAATAGGATTTCTCTAACGTGTATTATTATTATTAAATGTAGTGAAAAATGGGATAAATAACGTTACAATTAAAATATTGTGCATTGTAGTAAGAATTATACTAAAAAACATCATTATTATATTATTATTATTTTATTATTATTATTATTATTATTATTATTATTATTTTATTATTATTATTATTATTATTATTTTATTATTATTATTATTATTATTATTATTATTATTGTTGTTATTATTATTACTTATTATTATTAATTATTATTATTATTATTATTATTATTATTTTATTATTATTATTATTATTATTATTATTATTATTATTATTTTATTATTATTATTATTTTATTATTATTATTATTTTGCCGTTTTCCTTGGCATTGCTTATTTTATATGATAGAAAAGGACACATGAAGGTCGTTCTATAATTTTTTTTATGTTGATCCTCGTTACATTTGTTTTTTTTAGATTTGATGCAGCAAATTATGAATTATTAGATTGTTTATAAATTATAGAAAAGATGAAAACTGAAGATGTGTGACCAGAGGCCGAGGAGCCCCCAATAGACATTAGATACCGATACTGGTAAGTGAGGAAGACGAAGAAGAAAATAATAATAATAATAATAATAATAATAATAGAAATAATAATAGTAATAATAATAATAATAATAATAATAATAATAATAATAGAAATAATAATAATAGTAATAATAATAATAATAATAATAGTAGTAATAATAATAATAATAATAATAATAGAAATAATAATAATAGAAATAATAATAATAATAATAATAAATAATAATAATAATAATAATAATAATAATAATAATAATTAATAATAATAATAATAATAATAATAATAATAATAAATAATAATAATAATAATAAATAATAATAATAATAATAATAATAATAATAATAAATAATAATAATAATAATAATAATAAATAATAATAATAATAATAATAATAGAACTAATGCCCGGTTACAACAGTTCTCGCTTCTCTATTTCTGGGGCCTCTTTATTATTTACATTTCTTTTTATCTCTGAGACTCTTTCTCATTCATCGTCATCGTCTTTCACTTTTATTTTGCTGATATGAATTATTTTTGTTTCAATTTATTGCAGAACATTCAACAAAGAGCCACGTGTGATACTTACATTTCCGGGTCTCAGGACATTTCTAAGAATCAATATCAATTTGTTTAAAAAATAAATCACCAGTTCAGTCCCCTCTACACATAGAAATATCCTGGTTCAGACGTCTATAGAAATGTCAGCAGCTGTGTGAATGCCCCTTCAATCATAGTGAATGGACATAGAAGCTTCTGGAATGTGTGTGTCTGTGTCTTTAAGAAAGCAGAATAATAATTTCATATATTTTATCATTTATTTACTACAATTCCCATTATTGCTGTAAAAATATCCAAACATGCAAGTCTATAAACTCAATATATTATTATGGTCATGATGATGACGATGATGATGATGATGATGATGTTTGATATTTTTAGTAATTACATTAAATTATTTTATTTTCTGTTTATTTATTTTTGTTTTAAATATTATTATTGTTATTATTATTATTATTATTATTACTATTATTATTACTATTATTATTATTATTATTATTATTATTATTATTATTATTATTATTATACGACCTTCCTTTATTATATTTATGTTATTATTTATTTGTTTTCTTCATTATATTGTATTGTAATAGAAGACACTATGTCAGCATTCATAAAGGGGCAAGATGTTCATCTGATGACATTTGGCATTGAGTGATGTCAATAATTTAGCAATGAATGATGGACCTGAGTCTTTTTTTAACCTAAGTAACTACATAATGAAATAATAATTCTAAGATGCCATTCTATTATTATTGTCACGTAGCTTCTGCTTTGCTGTTTTCCAGAAGTGTGACCTGGGGATGGCTGTCAGCTCTGCACTTCACCACACACACTCCTGGCTCCAATACAGTGAAAAAAAACTATGAAGAACCCTGCGATCCCTGGATCTCAGTAGTGTGAGCACCATCTGCTGGACAGACTGGGGATGACAGGCAATATTAAAAAAATTCACAACCACCCAAGATCCGTAAACACGTATCACCTCCTGCCGGTCACGTTACAGCTGTTTAACAGTAAATCTGCATTACTTCATTTTACTAAAAAGTTCATTAAAACTTCTGATGAGATGCCAGGAGTGCAGTGTGAGGGCAGTCAGAGTTTTGGATACTAAGAGGTGTTAGAGAGGACAGCTCAGCCTCTATCACATCACTTTCTACCTATCAGTATACAATAGAGATGAGCAGATCAGGGGAAATTCTCCAGTGCTTCGCCAAAGGATGAATTTATTTTGCGGGACCGCGTTTCCCTCGTATCATACAATGGAGAATGAAATAAATGGTCTAATTTGCAGAAAATATTATTCTGTGATAGGAAAGTCACTTATTGGTGAAAAGGCGGAGAATAAAATGTAAAATGTTTTGCAAAATCTGCAAACAAAAGAGTAAGGCTGGGTTCACACGTGGCGGAATTTCACTTAAATTCCGCTGCGGACACTGCGCAGCGTTAATCCGCAGCGGAGCCGTTTCTGCATTGACTTCCACTTCTATTTAGAAGTGTTCGTTTAGACGATGCGTAACATTCCGCTGCGGAGCATAGGCTGCGGAGCGGAATTTGGTGTCCGCAGCATGCTCTGTCTGTTGCGGAGCAGTGGCGGACTCATGGCGGAATTTCTCCATTGACTTCAATGGAGATTCTAAGTTCCGCAATGAAGTCCGCAGCTGTCATGCACATGTTATGTGTGCTGCGGATCCGTCTTGCTTTTTTGCCATGACATTTCTTCATTCTGGCTGGACCTATGTATTTCTAGGTCTACAGCCAGACTGAGGAAGTCAATGGGGCTCCCGTAATGACGGGAGCGTTGCTAGGAGACGTCAGTAAATAGTCACTGTCCAGGGTGCTGAAAGAGTTAAGCGATCGGCAGTAACTGTTTCTGCACCCTGGACAGTGACTACCGATCCCAATATACAGCAACCTGTAAAAAAATATAAGTTCATACTTACCGAGAACTCCCTGCTTCTGTCTCCAGTCCGGCTTCCCAGGATGACGTTTCAGTCTAAGTGACGGCTGCAGCCAATCACAGGCCAAGCACAGGCTGCAGCGGTCACATGGACTGCCGCGTCATCCAGGGAGATCGGGCTGGATGCCGAAGGAGGGACGCGTCACCAAGACAACGGCCGGTAAGTATGAATTTCTTTGACTTTCACTAGGGAAAGTGCTGTCCCTTCTCTCTATCCTGCACTGATAGGGCATGACCACACATGGCGGAATTCCTCCGCAACTGTCCGCATCAATGCCGCACCTAATCCGGGTTGCGGATTACGGCTGCGGATCTGCACAAAATGTGCAGAAAATTGATGCGGACTGGCCGCTGCGGACTGCAGGAAAAGTGCTTCCCTTCTCCCTATTCAGTGCAGGATAGAGAGAAGGGACAGCACTTTCCCTAGTGAAAGTAAAAGAAATTCATACTTACCGCCCGTTGTCTTGATGACGCGTCCCTCCTTCGGCATCCAGCCCGACCTCCCTGGATGACGCGCCAGTCCATGTGACCGCTGCAGCCTGTGCTTGGCCTGTGATTGGCTGCAGCCGTCACTTACACTGAAACGTCATCCTGGGAGGCCGGACTGGAGACAGAAACAGGGAGTTCTCGGTAAGTATGAACTTATATGTTTTTTTACAGATACATGTATATTGGGATCGGTAGTCACTGTCCCGGGTGCAGAAACAGTTACTGCCGATCGCTTAACTCTTTCAGCACCCTGGACAGTGACTATTTACTGACGTCTCCTAGCAACGCTCCCGTCATTACGGGAGCCCCATTGACTTCCTCAGTCTGGCTGTAGACCTAGAAATACATAGGTCCAGCCAGAATGAAGAAATGTCATGTTAAAAAACCAATACGCTCCGCACCACACATAACATGTGCATGACAGCTGCGGACTTCATTGCGGAACTTAGAATCTCCATTGAAGTCAATGGAGAAATTCCGCCATGAGTCCGCAACCAGTCCGCCACTGCTCCGCAACAGACAGAGCATGCTGCGGACACCACATTCCGCTCCGCAGCCTATGCTCCGCAGCGGAATTGTACGCATCGTGTAAACGAACACTGCGAAATTAAAGTGAAAGTCAATGGAGAAACGGCTCCGCTGCGGATTAACGCTGCGGAGTGTCCGCAGCGGAATTTAAGTGAAAATCCGCTATGTGTGAACCCGCCCATAGGGAGAAGTTAAGCACTTTTCCCGCAGTCCGCAGCAGCTAGTCCGCATCAATTTACTGCACATTTTGTGCAGATCCGCAGCAGAATCTGCAACGCAGATTCTGTGCGGCATTGATGCGGACAGTTGCGGAGGAAATCCGCCACGTGTGGTCATGCCCTAAGGCTCTGTTCACACACTTAACAATATATGGCTGAAAATACGGAGCTTTTCAAGGGAAAACACCTCCTGATTTTCAGACGTTTTTTAAGCAACTAGTGTTTTTTGCGGCGTTTTTTACGGCTGTTTTTGGAGCGGTTTTCTATTGAGTCAATGAAAAACGGCTTAAGAAGTGACATGCACTTCTTTTCACAGGGCGTCTTTTTACGCGCCATTATTTGAAAATGAGGCGTAAAATAATGCCCAGTCTAAACAGAACGCCGTATTTCTCATTGAAATCAATGGACAGATGTCTGTAGGTGTTCTGCTTCCGATTTTTCTGCTGTTTTTCGGAATGTTTACGGCCCAAAAATTTCTGAAAATAGGTCGTGTGAACATACCCTGAAAAGTCCCATTTATTATATTCTGGATTACAAACTCCATAGGTAGAAGCGTCTGCAGAAATCCTGATCCGACCACTGAAGAATAATATTATTATAGTCATGAGAATGAAAAAAACAACTAGAAAATACAAGACAATAAAAGAGCAAGAAATATTAAATATGAAGAATCATGGCGGATATTTCTATGCTGAGAAGTTTATTTTTTACAGAGAAATGTAAGAAAAGAGAAAAAAACATTTCATAAAATGACAATAAATAAACGTTATATAATTCATCACATTCCTTTATGTGTCAGAAAACCAAATCCAGTGCTGGAGATTCATTCATTCCGTCCTCAATGTAGACAAGACACGAAGAAGCTGCGACAGATCAGTCACTTTACATAGAAAATAGCGAAATATTCAATATATATTATACAGTCACAAAAGACGTAAAACATGTTATTTCTAGAGCGAGAAGGTTTATACATTTGTCATGATTATTATTATATTTTAATTTTTTTTATCGTTATTATATTTATATTATTATTAGCATTATTTTGTTATTTATTTTCAGTTGTATAATAATAATGACTGTCATTTATATAATTATGTTTGATTTTTCTTGTTTATCATTATCATTACTATTATTATTATTATTACTATTATTGTTGTTATTATTATTATTATTATTATTATTATTATTATTATTATTATTATTACTATTATTATTACTATTATTATTATTATTATTATTATTATTATTATTATTATTATTATTACTATTATTATTACTATTATTATTACTATTATTATTATTATTACTATTATTATTACTATTATTATTATTATTACTATTATTATTACTATTATTATTATTACTATTATTATTATTATTATTATTACTATTATTATTATTATTACTATTATTATTACTATTATTATTACTATTATTATTACTATTATTATTACTCTGAATTCTCTAGTTGTTTTTTCTGTCAGAAAAATATACTAATGATTACGTTACAGAAGGTGTGATTATACATCACTATAGCACCAATCAGCTGGATTTGCTTGCACAATATCTACCTTTAAGGTAACCCACAATAATCACGTTAAAATATATAAAAAAAAATCCTAAAAACACTGATAAAAACAAGAAAGGATGTGTAGGTGTCCGGGGGGTTGATATTCAGCCTGTTCACAGCAGCCGCATGTACTCCAATATGTTGATATTACAATATTATAATTCTGGTACCAACATGTGGCCAAAACTTGGGTCCGCAAACTACTACCCACTGCGAGGCATCAACAATGGGGGCACAAGAACCCTGTCCCGGACCCCTATAAAAATAATCATTACCTGTTACTAGACCAGAACATTTACTAGAATAACAGGGATGTTAATATGTAATACATTGATAGAAAGATGATGTGGTCAATTTCTGTCACTTAATATGAAAGTTGCATCGTGATCCTTGTAATGTAAATTGTCTTCAAAATAATAAAAAATGAAAAAATAATATAAATATATAAATGTATTTATTTTTTTAAGCCGTAAGTGATACAGGAAAAGTAATAACATAATATAATAATAATAATAATAATGTAATATAATAATAATAATAATAATAATAATGTAATATAATAATAATAATAATAATAATAATAATGTAATATAATAATAATAATAATAATAATAATGTAATATAATAATAATAATAATAATAATAATAATGTAATATAATAATAATAATAATAATGTAATATAATAATAATAATAATAATAATAATAATAATAATAATAATAATAATAATGTAATATAATAATAATGTAATATAATAATAATAATAATAATAATGTAATATAATAATAATAATAATAATGATAATACAATAGTTAAGCTGTGAAACAGAGAAAACACCAATAATTATTATTACACATAATATAAAACTATTGACACTCACAGATGTAAATATAAATTTATGTTTCATTTTGAAACTAATTGTAAATAATTGAAAAACAATATTTTGGAAAATGAAAATTATGAACAAATGACATGAAATATGAATTAAAATGAATATGAATACCAGTGAAAGTCATAAGGAGATGAGAACTCCCCGGCTGCGCAAGTCTCTGTCTCTTTTTCTCTCTAGTTTAGAATTTGGAGATTTTTCTGCTTCTATTTCTGTCACTTTTCTCTCTCAGCAGCCGCGGAGCCGAGTGAATGTGCAGATCTCCTGGGGCAGCGACTCGCTAATAATCCGTCTTTACACAAGAACCTGAAATCATGATGAAAATAAACCAAATCTGGAAGTTTTGTGTTTGCGTTTCCTGATGAAGCGACGATTGTCTTGTGTTTCCAGTTTTATTATTTACATTGTAAACAGTGAAAGCAAAATAAGGAAGAAAAAACTTTCCACTTTACTAGGAAAATATATGACCCCCCCCTCCCCCCCCCACATCTGTCCATCCAGGGAAAAGTGAACAGACAATGGCAGGTTTAATATGAGCCCCGAATCTCATCGTGGCCGCCCCGACACAAAAACAACAAATGATATCATGTTCAAAATAAAAGAAGGTCAAAAACATTGTGATGATGATGATAATAATCTTTATTTAGTGCCAACATATTCCGCAGCACTTTACAATTTAAGATTATTATTATTATTATTATAATAATAATAATATAAGAAGGAATAATAATAATAATAATAATAATAATAATAATAACAACAATTAAATCAATTATTTTGTATTATTGTTTCGAGTTGTTTCGATGATATAATATAAAGACACGTCCTTCTCCTGATCTCCATTGTCTGTAGTTACTTTGTTATTATTGCGGTGAGGAATGCAGTAAAACCGCCGCATATAATGTCATATAATACACACTTGTATAGAAAACGTCATTACAATTTAAAGAATTTCTAGTAAAACTATGTAAGGGGGAGTTCACACTGAGTTTTTGACGAGTTTTTTTGACGTGGAAACCGCGCCGCAAAACGCGCCAAAAAACTGCCAAAAATGCCTCCCATTGATTTCAATGGGAGGCGGAGGTGTTTTTTTTTGCCCGCGGGTGGAAAAACCGGCTCGCGGGAAAAAGAAGCGACATGCCCTATCTTTGGGCGTTTACGCCTCTGACCTCCCATTGACATCAATGGGAAGCAGAGAAAGCGTACTTCACGGCGTTTTATGCCCACGGTGCTCACTGGCCGTGGGCAAAAAACGCCGCGAATATCGGCGTGCAGGTAGAGGAAAATCTGAAAATCTGCCAAACGGAATTTTGAGGCAGATTTTCCTCCTGCAGAAAACTCTGTGTGAACCCGGCCTGAGCGTTTTTTATTATAATCGTGATATTCGGGTTTAGTGAGTGACATTGCTCGATGGCAACCAGACTGGAGGAATGATGGGAAACTAGTAGGCTGGGTTCACACATGCAGTTTTTGTTGCAGTTTTTGGTGCAGGATTGGATTTAAAAGGAAGGAAAAGTGTTAGACCTCGATCACACACAACACTTTGATGCAGTTTTTATCTGTTTTTTTTTTAGCCAAAGACAGAAGTGGATCCAAACGGAAGGAAAGGTATAAAGAAAATGCTGATGATCTTCTTTCTATTGTGTCCACTGCTGCATATGCTTAAAAAAACCTGCACCAAAAACTGCATCAAAACTTTCTATGTGAACCTGGCCTAAGGCTGGAATCTTTTTTGTGGCAGTTTTTTAAGACAAAGTCAGGAGGGGATACAGAGGAGATGTATCAGGCTTTCCACCATACTTTACCTTTCTTTTGGATCCACTTCTTCATTTGGCTCTAAAAGCGTCATCAAATCTGTGTGTGTGAATCAAGCCTAAAAGAAAGACTGACACGTCGCTTCTCTTTTGTATCCACTCCTGGGTGAATTATTATTATTATTATTATTATTATTATTATTTCTTCTTATTTAAAAAATTATTATTAATTATTAAAATGAATAAAAACAAGATAAATTAAATGTATAATAGATAAAAAGCAGAGCCAAAATATATTTATATAAATCTCAGACTAAATTGGTGATTTGGTCTTTTTGGAACCTTTGAAGTTTGAATAAAGTTCATAGGAAAAGAAGAGCAATGGAAATGACACAATAGAAATGACACAATAGAAATGACACAATAGAAATGACACAATAGAAATGACACAATAGAAATGTTTGAAATTTTATGTTAAAACTTAATAGAAATACAATAAAGTTCCTGATCTCGGTCCCGGCACTGAAGCTTTAGGGTATGTTCACATGGCCTATTTACGGACGTAAATCGGGCGTTTTTGCCCCGAATTACGCCCGAAAATAGCGCCTCAATAGCGCTGACAAACATCTGCCCATTGTAAGCAATGGGCAGACGTTTGTCTGTTCACACGAGGCGTTATTTACGCGCCGCTGTCAAATGACGGCGAGTAAATAGACGCCCGCGTAGAAGAAGTGACCTGTCACTTCTTTGGCCGTAATTGGAGCCGCTATTCATTGACTCCAATGAATATCAGCGCTCATTACGGCCGTAATGGACGCGGCGTTCAAGCGCCTGCACATGCCGTTACGGCTGAAATTACGGGGATGTTTTCAGGCTGAAACATCCCCGTAATTTCGGCCGTAACGGACGCCCTCGTGTGAACATACCCTTATTATCTCTTGTCCTCAGTTCTGTTATTTCCTTGTTATAATTTACATGTAGTGACGTGCCGGCTGCTCGGCTGCCACAATTCTCATATTGAATGAAAAAAAGGAATTATTTTTAATAAAAAACATCCAACTAATAGACTTTTTGTTTATTTTTCTCCTCCCACACGGGACACATTCTGAGAATTGATAACATTCCTCTCACCCAGCGGAGTTGATCCTCCATTCACTGCCATGAACCTCCAAGGCCACACAGAGAAAGAAATTATAGGGGGGGGTGTCAAGGTGGGTTTACGGCTCGTAACAATTTATAGGATACAAAATGAGTTTCCTAAAATTCCTGAATTCTAATTATTGCAGTTTTGCTTAATGGAAAAAAAAATTTACAGCAAAATTCTAAATATATTTAAGAAGTCCAAAAAACACCTAAATTATAGGTTATTAATGGCGGCGAGAAACCATTACCACAAATTATATAAAACGCAACGGAAACTCTGCATCATACGGGAACGTCGTCATTACTCCAACTAATCATTTTCCTCTAATTCGGAAAAAAAATGAAAGCAAAAAAATGCAACCCATTGGCTTAATTTACTAACTTTTCTGTTAACTTTCTGGCGTATTAAAGTCGCGAGCTGCACAAATGATGCAATAACACGTAAAAATTGCACGTTTGTTTTACTTCCGCCACTCACTGCACTTTTCTAAAAGTGGGTGTGGCTTAGCAGAAGGGGCAGGGCCACCCACAGCCTGACAAATGTGCCATCATTTATGGGGCACATCTATGCCAGCTCATAGCTGGCATAGGTTCCACTTTCTGGTGCATTGGATGGCCGGAGACGCACATCATTTATTAAGAGGCGTGTGCGCCAAAATTAGAATTGGCGAATAAAACGCCAGTCTTCATAAATCTCGCTATTAAACCCATCCGTTCCACCCGGCGTCTCATACACAGTGAGGTTCACATATTTCTATCACGTTCCTATCATTTGTCTTCCTAAAATCTTCCAGTCTAGTCTGAGATTTGTTCTTCTGAAACATATTTTTACATTTTGGTCAAATTAAACTTGCCGATTTGTTCAATTGAATTTTTTAAATTAATTTTATGTTTGAATGTTATTTATTTTATGATTTTTAATATGATATATTTGAATGTTATACATTTTATTTCATGATTGTTTCATTTTTTTATATAAAGTATCGGTACCGTTCAGGCGGCCGCGGCCAGGTTCTGCTGCGGTTACCGCTGCGCACGTATATGGCACATATTTCAGTGTTTATTTTTGAGGACCAGCCGCATTCCTGTGCTGCACGGTTGGATTAATAAAGTATGGAACATGAAGGCGGCTGTGATAACCTCATGGAGAGCGGAGCGGCTGCGCTCGTGTTGATGGACGTGTTACATAACAGGCTGGGCTTGTTATTATGGCACAAGCCTCATAGGGAAGGTCTCACCTCGCTTGGATTTGGTGCCACTTACAACACATCCCTACCCCGACCTCCCTGCACCTCACAGCACAACAAGGCGTTCCCTCTATAGTCCGCTCAGCGGGAAAGTGCAAAAGTGAGCGCGTTGTCCTGAGCATCGACCCAACGCTCGACTTCCAAATGTCTCAATGTTTCACTAGGGAACCTGTGACGCCTGAAATATAACGGGTTGTAGCGTGGGATAGTAAATAAGGTGGAGACCCATGAGCCACAGATGGTCAAAAACAGGCAAATGGCCTCAACAATATTCCCCCCGTTACTGCGTTATCTCTATTGTTCCAAGTACAAGAGGAGAAGCGTTTGGGCTCGTGGTGGATGTAGAAAAGCATTGGAAATATGTTATGGGTCAGACCGTACCAGGACCCCTGAAGATAGAGGCTCTTTCCCTCTGTGAGTACACACATAGAGATTCTGTGCTGCTTTTACTGTAGAGAATCCTTTCCTAAACTCTGGAAGTTGTCTCTTCTTCAATGACGATTATAAATGACCAATCCCTAATGTTGTAGGATCCTTCAATGTCCCCATACTCACTTTCCTGTCTCCTCTTTATAGATTGTAGGGGTTAATGGAGAACGCTGACAACCTGGAGGCGTAGCGGTTTAGGAAAACTGATTTACACTGGGAAAGCTGAGCCGCTGTGACTTCAAGGCCTCGTAAACTTGTCTTTCACACAGCGACTTTATATCTGCAGTGACACTTTAATGTGGCCAATAAAGTCCCTGAGCTGCGGCCGCCTCTTTATAATGTGGTAATTAGGTGCCGTTAATATTCTGTTTGTCGTGTTCATTTCAGGATTTTTCTTAATGAATGTAAAAAAGTTTTTGGGTGGGAGGCGAGCAATTAAATGTGTAATTTGCGCAGCTCAAAACCTACGCCATATTTAGCAGAGTTACGCTATTTTTTCTGTCCGCAGTACAAAGTTGCTACAAACATTTTCTAGAAAAAAATTGGTAATTTCCACCACTTTTTGCAACATAGAGATCACGCCATTATCGTGTGCCCCTCCCCCAACGAGGATCAGGAAGTCCAGAACTCAGTGAGAAGTGAATAAGTGCATCTTCCTAGGAGGAGGAGGTCTGAGGAGACACTTGGAGGCCGCTGGAGCCTCTTCATAAGGAGTCCGATATGTTTGACGGGACGTGTAATCATCCCCCTGAGGTGCCAAGCGCTCCGAAATCCAACGTTTTATTAACCTAATAAAATTCAGGAAAAAAATGTAGGAAAATTTAACTGGCAGAATCATGTGCAAAGTGAAATAAATGAGAGCGAGTCGAGTAACCCAACACCCAGCGAGAGCAAAAACACATTGCGGGAGAACCCAGGCGCTCTACAACATTGTGACCTTTAACTCGTCATCTGCTGGAGCGGTGAGAACAACGCACGAGACCGGCAGCAAAGATGGAAGTATGGCGGAAAAGAAATATGGCGGACAAGAAATATGGCGGACAAGAAATATGGCGTAAAAGAAATATGGCGGACAAGAAATATGGCGGACAAGAAATATGGCGGAAAAGAAATATGGCGGACAAGAAATATGGCGTAAAAGAAATATGGCGGACAAGAAATATGGCGGACAAGAAATATGGCGGAAAAGAAATATGGCGGAAAAGAAATATGGCGGACAAGAAATATGGCGGACAAGAAATATGGCGGACAAGAAATATGGCGTAAAAGAAATATGGCGGACAAGAAATATGGCGGACAAGAAATATGGCGTAAAAGAAATATGGCGGACAAGAAATGTGGCGGACAAGAAATATTGCGGACAAGAAATATGGAGGACAAGAAATATGACGGACAAGAAATATGACGGACAAGAAATATGGAGGACAAGAAATATGGAGGACAAGAAATATGACGGACAAGAAATATGACGGACAAGAAATATGGAGGACAAGAAATATGGTGGACAAGAAGTATGGCGGACAAGAAATATGGAGGACAAGAAATATGGCGGACAAGAAATATGGAGGACAAGAAATATGGCGGACAAGAAGTATGGCGGACAAGAAATATGGCAGACAAGAAGTATGACGGACAAGAAATATGACGGACAAGAAATATGGCGGACAAGAAATATGACGGACAAGAAATATGACGGACAAGAAATATGGAGGACAAGAAATATGGCGGACAAGAAGTATGGCGGACAAGAAATATGGAGGACAAGAAATATGGCGGACAAGAAATATGGAGGACAAGAAATATGGCGGACAAGAAATATGGAGGACAAGAAATATGGCGGACAAGAAGTATGGCGGACAAGAAATTTGGAGGACAAGAAATATGGCAGACAAGAAATATTGCGGACAAGAAGTATGGCGGACAAGAAATAAGGCGGACAAGAAATATTACGGACAAGAAATATGGAGGACAAGAAATATGGCGGACAAGAAGTATGGCGGACAAGAAATATGGCGGACAAGAAATATGGCGGACAAGAAGTATGGCGGACAAGAAATATGACGGACAAGAAATATGACGGACAAGAAATATGGCGGACAAGAAATATGGCGGACAAGAAAAAGGGAAATTAGAGTAGATGAAGGTTTATACACTGTATAGTGGTATTATGTGTCCTCTGTATGGCAGTATAGCTGGGGCACTGTATAGTAGTATTATGTGTCCTCTGTATGGCAGTATAGCTGGGGCACTGTATAGTGGTATTATGCGTCCTCTGTATGGCAGTATAGCTGGGGCACTGTATAGTGGTATTATGTGTCCTCTGTATGGCAGTATGGCTGGAGCTCTGTATAGTGGTATTATGTGTCCTCTGTATGGCAGTATAGCTGGGGCTCTGTATAGTGGTATTATGTGTCCTCTGTATGGCAGTATAGCTGGGGCACTGTATAGTGGTATTATGTGTCCTCTGTATGGCAGTATAGCTGGGGCACTGTATAGTGGTATTATGTGTCCTCTGTATGGCAGTATGGCTGGGGCACTGTATAGTGGTATTATGTGTCCTCTGTATGGCAGTATGGCTGGAGCACTGTATAGTGGTATTATGTGTCCTCTGTATGGCAGTATGGCTGGGGCTCTGTATAGTGGTATTATGTGTCCTCTGTATGGCAGCATAGCTGGGGCACTGTATAGTAGTATTATGTGTCCTCTGTATGGCAGTATAGCTGGGGCACTGTATAGTGGTATTATGTGTCCTCTGTATGGCAGTATAGCTGGAGCACTGTATAGTGGTATTATGTGTCCTCTGTATGGCAGTATGGCTGGGGCTCTGTATAGTGGTATTATGTGTCCTCTGTATGGCAGTATAGCTGGAGCACTGTATAGTGGTATTATGTGTCCTCTGTATGGCAGTATAGCTGGGGCACTGTATAGTAGTATTATGTGTCCTCTGTATGGCAGTATAGCTGGAGCACTGTATAGTGGTATTATGTGTCCTCTGTATGGCAGTATGGCTGGGGCTCTGTATAGTGGTATTATGTGTCCTCTGTATGGCAGCATAGCTGGGGCACTGTATAGTGGTATTATGTGTCTTCTGTATGGCAGTATGGCTGGGTCACTGTATAGTGGTATAATGTGTCCTCTGTATGGCAGTATAGCTGGGGCACTGTATAGTGGTATTATGTGTCCTCTGTATGGCAGTATAGCTGGGGCACTGTATAGTGGTATTATGTGTCCTCTGTATGGCAGTATGGCTGGGGCACTGTATAGTGGTATTATATGTCCTCTGTATGGCAGTATAGCTGGGGCACTGTATAGTGGTATTATGAGTCCTCTGTATGGCAGTATAGCTGGGGCACTGTATAGTGGTATTATGTGTCCTCTGTATGGCAGTATGGCTGGAGCACTGTATAGTGGTATTATGTGTCCTCTGTATGGCAGCATAGCTGGGGCACTGTATAGTGGTATTATGTGTCCTCTGTATGGCAGTATAGCTGGGGCACTGTATATTGGTATTATGTGTCTTCTGTATGGCAGTATAGCTGGGGCTCTGTATAGTGGTATTATGTGTCCTCTGTATGGCAGTATGGCTGGGGCACTGTATAGTGGTATTATGTGTCCTCTGTATGGCAGTATAGCTGGGGCACTGTATAGTGGTATTATGTGTCCTCTGTATGACAGTGTGGCTGGGGCTCTGTATAGTGGTATTATGTGTCCTCTGTATGGCAGTATAGCTGGGGCTCTGTATAGTGGTATTATGTGTCCTCTGTATGGCAGTATAGCTGGGGCTCTGTATAGTGGTATTATGTGTCCTCTGTATGGCAGTATAGCTGGGGCACTGTATAGTAGTATTATGTGTCCTCTGTATGGCAGTATAGCTGGGGCACTGTATAGTAGTATTATGTGTCCTCTGTATGGCAGTATAGCTGGGGCACTGTATAGTGGTATTATGTGTCCTCTGTATGGCAGTATGGCTGGGGCTCTTATAGTGGTATTATGTGTCCTCTGTATGGCAGTATAGCTGGGGCACTGTATAGTGGTATTATGTGTCCTCTGTATGGCAGTATAGCTGGGGCACTGTATAGTGGTATTATGTGTCCTCTGTATGGCAGTATAGCTGGGGCTCTGTATAGTGGTATTATGTGTCCTCTGTATGGCAGTATGGCTGGGGCACTGTATAGTGGTATTATGTGTCCTCTGTATGGCAGTATGGCTGGGGCACTGTATAGTGGTATTATGTGTCCTCTGTATGGCAGTGTGGCTGGGGCACTGTATAGTGGTATTATGTGTCCTCTGTATGGCAGTATAGCTGGGGCACTGTATAGTGGTATTATGTGTCCTCTGTATGGCAGTATGGCTGGGGCTCTTATAGTGGTATTATGTGTCCTCTGTATGGCAGTATAGCTGGGGCACTGTATAGTGGTATTATGTGTCCTCTGTATGGCAGTATAGCTGGGGCTCTGTATAGTGGTATTATGTGTCCTCTGTATGGCAGTGTGGCTGGGGCACTGTATAGTGGTATTATGTGTCCTCTGTATGGCAGTATAGCTGGGGCACTGTATAGTGGTATTATGTGTCCTCTGTATGGCAGTATGGCTGGGGCTCTTATAGTGGTATTATGTGTCCTCTGTATGGCAGTATAGCTGGGGCACTGTATAGTGGTATTATGTGTCCTCTGTATGGCAGTATAGCTGGGGCTCTGTATAGTGGTATTATGTGTCCTCTGTATGGCAGTATGGCTGGGGCACTGTATAGTGGTATTATGTGTCCTCTGTATGGCAGTATGGCTGGGGCACTGTATAGTAGTATTATGTGTCCTCTGTATGGCAGTATGGCTGGGGCACTGTATAGTGGTATTATGTGTCCTCTGTATGACAGTATAGCTGGGGCACTGTATAGTGGTATTATGTGTCCTCTGTATGGCAGCATAGCTGGGGCACTGTATAGTAGTATTATGTGTCCTCTGTATGGCAGTATAGCTGGGGCTCTGTATAGTGGTATTATGTGTCCTCTGTATGGCAGTATAGCTGGGGCACTGTATATTGGTATTATGTGTACTCTGTATGGCAGTATGGCTGGGGCTCTGTATAGTAGTATTATGTGTCCTCTGTATGGCAGTATAGCTGGGGCTCTGTATAGTGGTATTATGTGTCCTCTGTATGGCAGTATAGCTGGGGCACTGTATAGTGGTGTTATGTGTCCTCTGTATGGCAGTATGGCTGGGGCTCTGTATAGTGGTATTATGTGTCCTCTGTATGGCAGCATAGCTGGGGCACTGTATAGTAGTATTATGTGTCCTCTGTATGGCAGTATAGCTGGGGCACTGTATAGAGGTATTATGTGTCCTCTGTATGGCAGTATAGCTGGGGCACTGTATAGTGGTATTATGTGTCCTCTGTATGGCAGTATAGCTGGGGCACTGTATAGTGGTATTATGTGTCCTCTGTATGGCAGTATAGCTGGGGCTCTGTATAGTGGTATTATGTGTCCTCTGTATGGCAGTATAGCTGGGGCTCTGTATAGTGGTATTATGTGTCCTCTGTATGGCAGTATAGCTGGGGCACTGTATAGTGGTATTATTTGTCCTCTGTATGGCAGTATAGCTGGGGCACTGTATATTGGTATTATGTGTACTCTGTATGGCAGTATAGCTGGGGCACTGTATAGTGGTATTATGTGTCCTCTGTATGGCAGTATAGCTGGGGCTCTGTATAGTGGTATTATGTGTCCTCTGTACGGCAGTATAGCTGGGGCTCTGTATAGTGGTATTATGTGTCCTCTGTATGGCAGTATAGCTGGGGCACTGTATAGTGGTATTATGTGTCCTCTGTATGGCAGTATGGCTGGGGCACTGTATAGTAGTATTATGTGTCCTCTGTATGGCAGTGTGGCTGGGGCACTGTATAGTGGTATTATGTGTCCTCTGTATGGCAGTATAGCTGGGGCACTGTATAGTGGTATTATGTGTCCTCTGTATGGCAGTATAGCTGGGGCACTGTATAGTAGTATTATGTGTCCTCTGTATGGCAGTATAGCTGGGGCAATGTATAGTAGTATTATGTGTCCTCTGTATGGCAGTATAGCTGGGGCACTGTATAGTGGTATTATGTGTCCTCTGTATGGCAGTATGGCTGGGGCACTGTATAGTGGTATTATGTGTCCTCTGTATGGCAGTATAGCTGGGGCACTGTATAGTGGTATTATGTGTCCTCTGTATGGCAGTATAGCTGGAGCACTGTATAGTGGTATTATGTGTCCTCTGTATGGCAGTATAGCTGGGGCACTGTATAGTGGTATTATGTGTCCTCTGTATGGCAGTATAGCTGGGGCACTGTATAGTGGTATTATTTGTCCTCTGTATGGCAGTATAGCTGGGGCACTGTATATTGGTATTATGTGTACTCTGTATGGCAGTATAGCTGGGGCACTGTATAGTGGTATTATGTGTCCTCTGTATGGCAGTATAGCTGGGGCTCTGTATAGTGGTATTATGTGTCCTCTGTACGGCAGTATAGCTGGGGCTCTGTATAGTGGTATTATGTGTCCTCTGTACGGCAGTATAGCTGGGGCACTGTATAGTGGTATTATGTGTCCTCTGTATGGCAGTATGGCTGGGGCACTGTATAGTAGTATTATGTGTCCTCTGTATGGCAGTGTGGCTGGGGCACTGTATAGTGGTATTATGTGTCCTCTGTATGGCAGTATAGCTGGGGCACTGTATAGTGGTATTATGTGTCCTCTGTATGGCAGTATAGCTGGGGCACTGTATAGTAGTATTATGTGTCCTCTGTATGGCAGTATAGCTGGGGCAATGTATAGTAGTATTATGTGTCCTCTGTATGGCAGTATAGCTGGGGCACTGTATAGTGGTATTATGTGTCCTCTGTATGGCAGTATGGCTGGGGCACTGTATAGTGGTATTATGTGTCCTCTGTATGGCAGTATAGCTGGGGCACTGTATAGTGGTATTATGTGTCCTCTGTATGGCAGTATAGCTGGAGCACTGTATAGTGGTATTATGTGTCCTCTGTATGGCAGTATAGCTGGGGCACTGTATAGTGGTATTATGTGTCCTCTGTATGGCAGTATAGCTGGGGCACTGTATAGTGGTATTATATGTCCTCTGTATGGCAGTATAGCTGGGGCACTGTATAGTGGTATTATGTGTCATCTGTATGGCAGTATAGCTGGGGCTCTGTATAGTGGTATTATGTGTCCTCTGTATGGCAGTATGGCTGGGGCTCTGTATAGTGGTATTATGTGTCCTCTGTATGGCAGTATAGCTGGGGCACTGTATAGTGGTATTATGTGTCCTCTGTATGGCAGTATAGCTGGGGCACTGTATAGTAGTATTATGTGTCCTCTGTATGGCAGTATAGCTGGGGCTCTGTATAGTGGTATTATGTGTCCTCTGTATGGCAGTATAGCTGGGGCACTGTATAGTAGTATTATGTGTCCTCTGTATGGCAGTATAGCTGGGGCACTGTATAGCAGTATTATGTGTCCTCTGTATGGCAGTATAGCTGGGGCACTGTATAGTGGTATTATGTGTCCTCTGTATGGCAGTATGGCTGGGGCTCTTAGAGTGGTATTATGTGTCCTCTGTATGACAGTATAGCTGGAGCACTGTATAGTGGTATTATGTGTCCTCTGTATGGCAGTATAGCTGGGGCTCTGTATAGTGGTATTATGTGTCCTCTGTATGGCAGTATAGCTGGGGCACTGTATAGTGGTATTATGTGTCCTCTGTATGGCAGTATGGCTGGGGCACTGTATAGTAGTATTATGTGTCCTCTGTATGGCAGTATAGCTGGGGCACTGTATAGTGGTATTGTAAAGGATCTGCCAGGCACTACGTCTGGGTATACTCCCAGGATTAATCAGTCGACACCTGAGGCCAGACCTCTGAGACTGACACCTGCTCCCACCAATCAGGGTGGCAGGCTCAGGAGTGGGAGAGCCTATCGCGGCCTGGTCAGTCGGAGTTAGCTCCGCCCCCTGTCCTTTATTACCTGCCGTGTTCTCTTCCTCAGTGCTTGTTATTCTTCTTGGATTCCTGGCCCCACTGCTGCCTTGCTCCAGCCTGCTTCTGCCTTGCTTCAGTTCCGTTTATCCTTCGTTGCTCTGCCCCTGGCTTGCTTCTGCTCCGTGCTCCCGTTTGTATACTCCACTACTTCCTGATCCTGACTGGCTCATTCACCGCTCCGTTTCCTCGCGGCGTTCCGTGGGCTACTGTATTCCCTTACGTGTTCCCTGTTTGTACTCCCTTGCACTTAGACAGCGTAGGGACCGCCGCCAAGTTGTACCCCGTCGCCTAGGGCGGGTCGTTGCAAGTAGGCAGGGACAGGGCGGTGGGTAGATTAGGGCTCACTTGTTCCCTTCACCTCCTTCCTGCCATTACATAATAACAAGCCCTTACCTAGTCTACCATTTCTTCTACGCTGACGCTATCATGGACCCCCTTGAGACCCTGACCCAGCAGATGCAGGGCCTCTCCCTACAGGTCCAGGCCCTGGCTCAGAGGGTCAATCAGTCTGACGCTGCCTTTGTAGTACCCCTCACCTCACCTTTAGAACCCAACCTCAAGTTACCTGACCGGTTCTCAGGGGACCGTAAGACTTTTCTCTCCTTCCGGGAGAGTTGCAGACTTTATTTCCGCCTAAGACCTCACTCCTCGGGTTTCCGAGAACCAGCGGGTGGGTATCATTATATCCCGACTCCAGGAAGGGCCCCAAGAGTGGGCCTTCTCCTTGGCTCCTGACGCCCCTGAACTTTCCTCCGTTGATCGGTTTTTCTCTGCCCTCGGTCTCATTTACGACGAGACTGACAGGACTGCCTTAGCCGAGAGTCAGCTGGTGACCTTACGTCAGGGTAGGAGACCTGTTGAGGAATACTGTTCTGATTTTAGAAAGTGGTGCGTAGCTTCTCGGTGGAACGACCCGGCCCTAAAGTGCCAGTTTAGGTTAGGATTATCTGACGCCCTGAAGGATCTGCTGGTTAGCTACCCCTCTTCTGACTCCCTTGACCAGGTTATGGCCCTAGCAGTACGACTTGACCGACGTCTCAGGGAACGTCAGCTTGAACGTTTCAATGTTTTCCCCTCTGACTGCCCTGCGATTCCCCCCGAGGTCCCGTCTCCTCGCTCTTCCACGGAGGACTCGGAGGTACCTATGCAACTCGGGGCCTCCATGTCCCCTCGACAACGTAGGGAGTTTCGCAGAATGAATGGTCTCTGCTTCTATTGTGGGGACGACAAGCATCTACTGAACACCTGTCCCAGGCGCATGAATAAGCAGCCGGAAAACTTCCGCGCCTAAGTGATCATCGGGGAGGTCACTTGGGCGCACAGGTATTTCCCGTTAATACTAAACGCAATAAGATTTTGCTTCCCTTTCAGGTCTCGTTTGCTGGCCGGTCTGCCACGGGCAGTGCTTTCGTGGATTCAGGGTCATCTGCTAATATCATGTCTGTGGAATTTGCTATGTCTCTAAAGATGCCATTTATTGATTTACCTTATCCTATCCCTGTAGTAGGTATCGACTCAACTCCTCTTGCTAATGGTTATTTTACTCAGCATACCCCTGTTTTTGAACTCCTGGTTGGCTCCATGCATTTGGAGCAGTGCTCTGTACTGGTGATGCAGGGATTATCGTCTGATCTGGTATTAGGTCTTCCCTGGTTGCAGTTGCATAATCCCACGTTTGATTGGAATACTGGGGATCTCACCAAATGGGGTAGTGATTGCCTGATGTCATGTCTTTCTGTTAACTCTATTTCTCCCCGGGAGGAGGTAAACACGCTTCCTGAGTTTGTTCAGGACTTCGCCGATGTGTTTTCTAAGGAGGCCTCCGAGGTGTTGCCCCCTCATAGAGATTACGATTGCGCCATCGATTTGGTGCCTGGTGCCAAGCTTCCTAAGGGTAGGATATTTAATCTTTCATGTCCTGAACGTGAAGCTATGAGGGTGTATATCCAAGAATGCCTGGCCAAGGGTTTCATTCGCCCCTCGACTTCTCCTGTAGGTGCTGGCTTCTTCTTCGTGGGGAAGAAGGATGGTGGTCTTAGGCCGTGCATTGATTATCGGAACTTGAATAAGGTCACAGTAAGGAACCAGTATCCCCTTCCTTTGATTCCGGATCTTTTTAATCAGGTTCATGGTTCTCTAAGTTCGATCTACGGGGGGCATATAACCTTATCCGCATCAAAGAGGGGGATGAGTGGAAAACTGCGTTCAACACACCCGAGGGTCATTTCGAATACCTGGTCATGCCCTTTGGGTTGTGTAATGCCCCTGCTGTCTTCCAGAATTTTATTAATGAAATCCTGAGAGATTACCTGGGGGTATTTCTTGTAGTGTACCTTGATGACATACTGGTGTTTTCCAAGGACTGGTCCTCGCACGTGGAGCATGTCAGGAAGGTCCTCCAGGTCCTTCGGGAAAAGAATCTGTTTGCGAAGACCGAAAAATGTGTGTTTGGGGTACAGGAGATACCATTTTTAGGTCAAATCCTCACTCCTCATGAATTCCGCATGGACCCTGCCAAGGTTCAGGCTGTGGCGGAATGGGTCCAACCTGCCTCCCTTAAGGCGTTACAGTGTTTTTTGGGGTTCGCTAACTATTACAGGAGATTTATTGCCAACTTCTCGGTCGTCGCTAAGCCTCTTACGGACCTTACTCGCAAGGGTGCTGATGTCCTCCATTGGCCCCCCGAGGCCGTCCAGGCTTTTGAGACCCTCAAGAAGTGCTTTATCTCGGCCCCAGTGCTGGTTCAGCCCAACCAAAGGGAGCCATTTATTGTGGAGGTTGACGCGTCCGAGGTGGGAGTGGGGGCCGTCTTGTCCCAGGGTACCAGGTCCCTCACCCATCTCCGCCCCTGTGCTTACTTCTCTAGGAAGTTTTCGCCCACGGAGAGTAACTATGATATTGGCAACCGCGACCTTTTAGCCATTAAATGGGCTTTTGAAGAGTGGCGGCACTTCTTGGAGGGGGCCAGACACCAGGTAACGGTCCTTACTGACCACAAGAATCTGGTTTTCCTAGAATCGGCCCGGAGGCTTAATCCTAGACAAGCTCGTTGGGCTATTCTTTACCAGATTTAATTTCTTGGTTACCTATAGGGCTGGGTCCAAAAATATTAAGGCTGATGCCCTGTCACGTAGTTTCATGGCTAATCCTCCTTCTGAGAAGGATCCTGCTTGTATTTTACCCCCTGGTATAATTGTTTCTGCCACTGATTCTGACTTAGCCTCTGACATCGCGGCTGATCAAGGTTCAGCTCCCGGGAACCTCCCTGGGGACAAGCTGTTTGTCCCCCTGCAATACCGGCTAAGGGTACTCAGGGAAAACCATGACTCCGCTCTATCTGGTCATCCTGGCATCTTGGGTACCAAACTCCTCATTACCAGAAACTATTGGTGGCCTGGGTTGCCTAAAGACGTTAGGGCTTACGTCGCCGCTTGTGAGGTTTGTGCTAGGTCCAAGACCCCTAGGTCCCGACCTGCGGGCTTACTACGTTCCTTGCCCATTCCCCAGAGACCTTGGACCCATATCTCCATGGATTTTATCACCGATTTTCCTCCATCTCAGGGCAAGTCGGTGGTGTGGGTGGTAGTAGACCGCTTCAGCAAGATGTGCCACTTTGTGCCCCTTGAGAAACTACCTAACGCCAAGACGTTAGCTTCTTTGTTTGTGAAACACATTCTGCGTCTCCATGGGGCCCCAGTCAATATCGTTTCGGACAGAGGGGTACAATTTTTTTCCTTATTTTGGAGAGCTTTTTGTAAAAAGTTGGAGATTGATCTGTCCTTCTCCTCCGCCTTCCATCCCGAAACTAATGGCCAAACGGAAAGGACTAACCAATCCCTGGAACAATATTTAAGGTGTTTCATTTCTGACTGTCAATTTGATTGGGTCTCATTCATTCCCCTCGCCGAATTTTCCCTGAATAACCGGGTCAGTAACTCGTCAGGGGTCTCCCCGTTTTTCTGTAATTTCGGGTTTAATCCTAGGTTCTCCTCCGTTTCCCCTGGTTGTTCCAATAATCCCGAGGTAGAGGACGTTCATCGGGAACTGTGCACAGTCTGGGCCCAGGTTCAGAAGAACCTAGAGGCGTCCCAGAGCGTACAAAAGATTCAGGCTGATTGTAGACGTTCTGCTAACCCCCGGTTTGTCATCGGGGATCTGGTGTGGTTGTCGTCGAGGAACTTGCGCCTTAAGGTCCCGTCCAGGAAGTTTGCTCCCCGATTTATTGGACCTTATAAGGTCATTGAAGTCCTCAACCCTGTATCCTTCCGTCTGGAGCTGCCCCCATCCTTTCGCATACACGACGTCTTCCATGCCTCCCTCCTGAAACGCTGCTCCCCGTCCAGGTCCCCCTCGAGGAAACCTCCTGTTCCCGTTCTCACACCTGAGGGGGTGGAATTCGAGGTGGCCAAGATTGTGGACAGTAGGATGATCCAGGGCTCCCTCCAGTACCTGGTCCATTGGAGAGGATACGGGCCGGAGGAGAGGACTTGGGTACCTGCTCGAGATGTTCACGCTGGGGTATTGATCAGGAGGTTCCACCTTCTCTTCCCCACTAAACCGGGTCCTCTTAGTAAGGGTCCGGTGGCCCCTCATAAAAGGGGGAGTACTGTAAAGGATCTGCCAGGCACTACGTCTAGGTATACTCCCAGGATTAATCAGTCGACACCTGAGGCCAGACCTCTGAGACTGACACCTGCTCCCACCAATCAGGGTGGCAGGCTCAGGAGTGGGAGAGCCTATCGCGGCCTGGTCAGTCAGAGTTAGCTCCGCCCCCTGTCCATTTATACCTGCCGTTTTCTCTTCCTCCTTGCTTGTTATTCTTCTTGGATTCCTGGCCCCACTGCTGCCTTGCTCCAGCCTGCTTCTGCCGTGCTTCTGCCTTGCTTCAGTTCCGTTTATCCTTCGTTGCTCTGCCCCTGGCTTGCTTCTGCTCCGTGCTCCCGTTTGTATACTCCACTACTTCCTGATCCTGACTGGCTCATTCACCGCTCCGTTTCCTCGCGGCGTTCCGTGGGCTACTGTATTCCCTTACGTGTTCCCTGTTTGTACTCCCTTGCACTTAGACAGCGTAGGGACCGCCGCCAAGTTGTACCCCGTCGCCTAGGGCGGGTCGTTGCAAGTAGGCAGGGACAGGGCGGTGGGTAGATTAGGGCTCACTTGTTCCCTTCACCTCCTTCCTGCCATTACAGGTATTATGTGTCCTCTGTATGGCAGTATAGCTGGGGCACTGTATAGTGGTATTATGTGTACTCTGTATGGCAGTATGGCTGGGGCTCTGTATAGTGGTATTATGTGTCCTCTGTATGGCAGTATAGCTGGGGCACTGTATAGTGGTATTATGTGTCCTCTGTATGGCAGTATAGCTGGGGCACTGTATAGTAGTATTATGTGTCCTCTGTATGGCAGTATAGCTGGGGCACTGTATAGTGGTATTATGTGTCCTCTGTATGGCAGTATAGCTGGGGCACTGTATAGTGGTATTATGTGTCCTCTGTATGGCAGTATAGCTGGGGCACTGTATAGTGGTATTATGTGTCCTCTGTATGACAGTATAGCTGGGGCACTGTATAGTGGTATTATGTGTCCTCTGTATGGCAGTATAGCTGGGGCACTGTATAGTAGTATTATGTGTCCTCTGTATGGCAGTATAGCTGGGGCACTGTATAGTGGTATTATGTGTCCTCTGTATGGCAGTATGGCTGGGGCTCTGTATAGTGGTATTATGTGTCCTCTGTATGGCAGTATAGCTGGGGCACTGTATAGTAGTATTATGTGTCCTCTGTATGGCAGTATAGCTGGGGCACTGTATAGTGGTATTATGTGTCCTCTGTATGGCAGTATAGCTGGGGCACTGTATAGTAGTATTATGTGTCCTCTGTATGGCAGTATGGCTGGGGCACTGTATAGTGGTATTATGTGTCCTCTGTATGGCAGTATAGCTGGGGCACTGTATAGTAGTATTATGTGTCCTCTGTATGGCAGTATAGCTGGGGCTCTGTATAGTGGTTTTATGTGTCCTCTGTATGGCAGTATGGCTGGGGCTCTTATAGTGGTATTATGTGTCCTCTGTATGGCAGTATAGCTGGGGCACTGTATAGTGGTATTATGTGTCCTCTGTATGGCAGTATAGCTGGGGCACTGTATAGTAGTATTATGTGTCCTCTGTATGGCAGTATAGCTGGGGCACTGTATAGTGGTATTATGTGTCCTCTGTATGGCAGTATAGCTGGGGCTCTGTATAGTGGTATTATGTGTCCTCTGTATGGCAGTATGGCTGGGGCTCTGTATATTGGTATTATGTGTCCTCTGTATGGCAGTATAGCTGAGGCACTGTATAGTAGTATTATGTGTCCTCTGTATGGCAGTATAGCTGGGGCACTGTATAGTGGTATTATGTGTCCTCTGTATGGCAGTATAGCTGGGGCTCTGTATAGTGGTATTATGTGTCCTCTGTATGGCAGTATGGCTGGGGCTCTTATAGTGGTATTATGTGTCCTCTGTATGGCAGTATAGCTGAGGCACTGTATAGTGGTATTATGTGTCCTCTGTATGGCAGTATAGCTGGGGCTCTATATATTGGTATTATGTGTCCTCTGTATGGCAGTATAGCTGGGGCACTGTATAGTGGTATTATGTGTCCTCTGTATGGCAGTATAGCTGGGGCACTGTATAGTGGTATTATGTGTCCTCTGTATGGCAGTATAGCTGGGGCGCTGTATAGTGGTATGATGTGTCCTCTGTATGGCAGTATAGCTGGGGCACTGTATAGTGGTATTATGTGTCCTCTGTATGGCAGTATAGCTGGGGCACTGTATAGTGGTATTATGTGTCCTCTGTATGGCAGTATAGCTGGGGCACTGTATAGTGGTATTATGTGTCCTCTGTATGGCAGTATAGCTGGGGCACTGTATAGTGGTATTATGTGTCCTCTGTATGGCAGTATAGCTGGGGCTCTGTATAGTGGTATTATGTGTCCTCTGTATGGCAGTATAGCTGGGGCACTGTATAGTGGTATTATGTGTCCTCTATATGGCAGTATAGCTGGGGCACTGTATAGTAGTATTATGTGTCCTCTGTATGGCAGTATAGCTGGGGCTCTGTATAGTGGTATTATGTGTCCTCTGTATGGCAGTATAGCTGGGGCACTGTATAGTGGTATTATGTGTCCTCTGTATGGCAGTATAGCTGGGGCACTGTATAGTAGTATTATGTGTCCTCTGTATGGCAGTATAGCTGGGGCTCTGTATAGTGGTATTATGTGTCCTCTGTATGGCAGTATAGCTGGGGCACTGTATAGTGGTATTATGTGTCCTCTGTATGGCAGTATAGCTGGGGCTCTGTATAGTGGTATTGTGTGTCCTCTGTATGGCAGTATAGCTGGGGCACTGTATAGTGGTATTATGTGTCCTCTGTATGGCAGTATAGCTGGGGCTCTGTATAGTGGTATTATGTGTCCTCTGTATGGCAGTATAGCTGGGGCACTGTATAGTGGTATTATGTGTCCTCTGTATGGCAGTATGGCTGGGGCTCTGTATAGTGGTATTATGTGTCCTCTGTATGGCAGTATAGCTGGGGCTCTGTATAGTGGTATTATGTGTCCTCTGTATGGCAGTATGGCTGGGGCTCTGTATAGTGGTATTATGTGTCCTCTGTATGGCAGTATAGCTGGGGCACTGTATATTGGTATTATGTGTCCTCTGTATGGCAGTATAGCTGGGGCTCTGTATAGTGGTATTATGTGTCCTCTGTATGGCAGTATAGCTGGGGCTCTGTATAGTGGTATTATGTGTCCTCTGTATGGCAGTATAGCTGGGGCACTGTATAGTAGTATTATGTGTCCTCTGTATGGCAGTATAGCTGGGGCACTGTATAGCGGTATTATGTGTCCTCTGTATGGCAGTATAGCTGGGGCACTGTATAGTGGTATTATGTGTCCTCTGTATGGCAGTATAGCTGGGGCACTGTATATTGGTATTATGTGTCCTCTGTATGACAGTATAGCTGGGGCACTGTATAGTGGTATTATGTGTCCTCTGTATGGCAGTATAGCTGGGGCACTGTATAGTGGTATTATGTGTCCTCTGTATGGCAGTATAGCTGGGGCACTGTATAGTGGTATTATGTGTCCTCTGTATGGCAGTATAGCTGGGGCACTGTATAGTGGTATTATGTGTCCTCTGTATGGCAGTATGGCTGGGGCACTGTATAGTAGTATTATGTGTCCTCTGTATGGCAGTATAGCTGGGGCACTGTATAGAGGTATTATGTGTCCTCTGTATGGCAGTATAGCTGGGGCACTGTATAGTGGTATTATGTGTCCTCTGTATGGCAGTATAACTGGGGCACTGTATAGTGGTATTATGTGTCCTCTGTATGGCAGTATAGCTGGGGCACTGTATAGTAGTATTATGTGTCCTCTGTATGGCAGTATAACTGGGGCACTGTATAGTGGTATTATGTGTCCTCTGTATGGCAGTATAGCTGGGGCACTGTATAGTGGTATTATGTGTCCTCTGTATGGCAGCATAGCTGGGGCACTGTATAGTAGTATTATGTGTCCTCTGTATGGCAGTATAGCTGTGGCACTGTATAGTGGTATTATGTGTCCTCTGTATGACAGTATAGCTGGGGCACTGTATAGTGGTATTATGTGTCCTCTGTATGGCAGTATAGCTGGGGCACTGTATAGTAGTATTATGTGTCCTCTGTATGGCAGTATAGCTGGGGCACTGTATAGTGGTATTATGTGTCCTCTGTATGGCAGTATAGCTGGGGCACTGTATAGTGGTATTATGTGTCCTCTGTATGACAGTATAGCTGGGGCACTGTATAGTGGTATTATATGTCCTGTGTATGGCAGTATAGCTGGGGCACTGTATAGAGGTATTATGTGTCCTCTGTATGGCAGTATAGCTGGGGCCACTGTATAGTAGTATTATGTGTCCTCTGTATGGCAGTATATCTGGGGCACTGTATAGAGGTATTATGTGTCCTCTGTATGGCAGTATGGCTGGGGCACTGTATAGTGGTATTATGTGTCCTCTGTATGGCAGTATGGCTGGGGCTCTGTATAGTGGTATTATGTGTCCTCTGTATGGCAGTATAGCTGGGGCACTGTATAGTAGTATTATGTGTCCTCTGTATGGCAGTATGGCTGGGGCTCTGTATAGTGGTATTATGTGTCCTCTGTATGGCAGTATGGCTGGGGCTCTGTATAGTGGTATTATGTGTCCTCTGTATGGCAGTATAGCTGGGGCACTGTATAGTAGTATTATGTGTCCTCTGTATGGCAGTATAGCTGGGGCACTGTATATTGGTATTATGTGTCCTCTGTATGGCAGTATAGCTGGGGCTCTGTATAGTGGTATTATGTGTCCTCTGTATGGCAGTATAGCTGGGGCACTGTATAGTGGTATTATGTGTCCTCTGTATGGCAGTATAGCTGGGGCACTGTATAGTAGTATTATGTGTCCTCTGTATGGCAGTATAGCTGGGGCACTGTATAGTGGTATTATGTGTCCTCTGTATGGCAGTATAGCTGGGGCTCTGTATAGTGGTATTATGTGTCCTCTGTATGGCAGTATAGCTGGGGCACTGTATAGTAGTATTATGTGTCCTCTGTATGGCAGTATAGCTGGGGCTCTGTATATTGGTATTATGTGTCCTCTGTATGGCAGTATAGCTGGTGCACTGTATAGAGGTATTATGTGTCCTCTCTATGGCAGTATGGCTGGGGCTCTGTATGTGGTATTATGTGTCCTCTGTATGGCAGTATAGCTGGGGCACTGTATAGTGGTATTATGTGTCCTCTGTATGGCAGTATAGCTGGGGCACTGTATAGTGGTATTATGTGTCCTCTGTATGGCAGTATAGCTGGGGCACTGTATAGTGGTATTATGTGTCCTCTGTATGGCAGTATGGCTGGGGCTCTGTATAGTGGTATTATGTGTCCTCTGTATGGCAGTATAGCTGGGGCACTGTATAGTGGTATTATGTGTCCTCTGTATGGCAGTATGGCTGGGGCACTGTATAGTAGTATTATGTGTCCTCTGTATGGGAGTATAGCTGGGGCACTGTATAGCGGTATTATGTGTCCTCTGTATGGCAGTATAGCTGGGGCACTGTATAGTAGTATTATGTGTCCTCTGTATGGCAGTATAGCTGGGGCACTGTATAGCGGTATTATGTGTCCTCTGTATGGCAGTATAGCTGGGGCACTGTATAGTAGTATTATGTGTCCTCTGTATGGCAGTATAGCTGGAGCACTGTATAGTGGTATTATGTGTCCTCTGTATGGCAGTATAGCTGGGGCACTGTATAGTAGTATTATGTGTCCTATGTATGGCAGTGTAGCTGGGGCTCTGTATAGTGGTATTATGTGTCCTCTGTATGGCAGTATAGCTGGGGCACTGTATAGTAGTATTATGTGTCCTCTGTATGGCAGTATAGCTGGGGCACTGTATAGTAGTATTATGTGTCCTCTGTATGGCAGTATAGCTGGGGCTCTGTATAGTGGTATTATGTGTCCTCTGTATGGCAGTATAGCTGGGGCACTGTATAGTGGTATTATGTGTCCTCTGTATGGCAGTATAGCTGGGGCACTGTATAGTAGTATTATGTGTCCTCTGTATGGCAGTATAGCTGGGGCACTGTATAGTAGTATTATGTGTCCTCTGTATGGCAGTATAGCTGGGGCTCTGTATAGTGGTATTATGTGTCCTCTGTATGGCAGTATAGCTGGGGCACTGTATAGTGGTATTATGTGTCCTCTGTATGGCAGTATAGCTGGGGCACTGTATAGTAGTATTATGTGTCCTCTGTATGGCAGTATAGCTGGGGCTCTGTATAGTGGTATTATGTGTCCTCTGTATGACAGTATGGCTGGGGCACTGTATAGTAGTATTATGTGTCCTCTGTATGGCAGTATAGCTGGGGCACTGTATAGTGGTATTATGTGTCCTCTGTATGGCAGTATGGCTGGGGCACTGTATAGTGGTATTATGTGTCCTCTGTATGGCAGTATAGCTGGGGCACTGTATAGTGGTATTATGTGTCCTCTGTATGGCAGTATAGCTGGGGCACTGTATAGTAGTATTATGTGTCCTCTGTATGGCAGTATAGCTGGGGCACTGTATAGTGGTATTATGTGTTCCTCTGTATGGCAGTATAGCTGGGGCACTGTATAGTGGTATTATGTGTCCTCTGTATGGCAGTATAGCTGGGGCTCTGTATAGTGGTATTATGTGTCCTCTGTATGACAGTATGGCTGGGGCACTGTATAGTAGTATTATGTGTCCTCTGTATGGCAGTATAGCTGGGGCACTGTATAGTGGTATTATGTGTCCTCTGTATGGCAGTATAGCTGGGGCACTGTATAGTGGTATTATGTGTCCTCTGTATGGCAGTATAGCTGGGGCACTGTATAGTGGTATTATGTGTCCTCTGTATGGCAGTATAGCTGGAGCACTGTATAGTGGTATTATGTGTCCTCTGTATGGCAGTATGGCTGGGGCACTGTATAGTGGTATTATGTGTCCTCTGTATGGCAGTATAGCTGGGGCACTGTATAGTGGTATTATGTGTCCTCTGTATGGCAGTATGGCTGGGGCTCTGTATAGTGGTATTATGTGTCCTCTGTATGACAGTATGGCTGGGGCACTGTATAGTAGTATTATGTGTCCTCTGTATGGCAGTATAGCTGGGGCACTGTATAGCAGTATTATGTGTCCTCTGTATGGCAGCATAGCTGGGGCACTGTATAGCAGTATTATTTTCACTTTCTATGACAGTATTTTTCCCAGGGCCATCCACAGACCTTAAGGCTGGCACTGGCCAAAACATGGCATGTGTCTAACAGGGACTCACAAAGGGAACAGACTTAGCTGCATGCTATTCACAACAGTCATGGGAATGTTTCCTAGGGCATCAGCGGGCACAACAAGGTGCCAGAGCATGAAGTAAAGCTGTAATTCTTGGAAGAGTCGCACCAATAACATTGGCACAAGTCATTATACTGGGCACAAGTCATTATACTGGGCACAAGTCATTATACTGGGCACAAGTCATTATACTGGGCACCTGTGCCGACACAATGAGCGTTTCCAATTGGTCGCATCAGTCGCAGGATTTATGATCAGTGGCAGACCTATATTTAGAGGGCGGCCGCTGATCTTTATTGGGAGATTTTTTTTCCACTAGATAATTAACCTTTTTATTGACATCAGTTTATCCCAGAGCCAAATCTCTTTCCTACCTCTCATCGCTGTGACCTGTCGATCTGCCGCCGCTTCGCTGTATCTGCCTGCAGTGCACACATAACACGACGGATGTTGTTCTCATGATAGGAGTTGTGATCCAGAGGCGGAGCAGGGACACATTGCACTATCACATATGGGAATCCTTCCTTTTAATCCTTAGGTTATTGTGTTCAATCTGACAACAAGAATTTCCTGGGAAACAGGAAGACAGGAGGCGGCAGCTGATAAGGGGGGGGGGGCTGTATATCCTATGAAGCGAGACAGTCCAACACCCCAAATCACTGCCGATCATATATCGACACCCCAAAAATACATCGTCATACACAGAGGCAAAACTGGAAGCTCCTGAGCCCTAACGCAGATCTGTACCGGAGCCCCACCAGCCATGTGCCACCTATAATACTGGTGTCTGCTTGTGTGCCACGGCTGTGACTACTAACACTGCACCCCCCATAACTGCACCCCAGCTCATTCATATATGGGAACTGCTCCAGCATAGACAGAGAACCCCAAAAACCTCCCCAGTAGATGAATAGATAGATAGATAGATAGATAGATAGATAGATAGATAGATAGATAGATAGATAGATAGATAGATAGATATGAGATAGATAGATAGATAGATAGATAGATAGATAGATAGATAGATAGATAGATAGATAGATAGATAGATAGATAGATAGATAGATAGATAGATAGATAGATAGATAGATAGATGATAGATAGATAGATAGATAGATAGATAGATAGATAGATAGATAGATAGATAGATAGATAGATAGATAGATAGATAGATAGATAGATAGATAGATAGATAGATAGATATGAGATAGATAGATATAGATAGATAGATAGATATAGATAGATAGATAGATAGATAGATAGATAGATAGATAGATAGATAGATAGATAGATAGATAGATAGATAGATAGATAGATAGATAGATAGATAGATAGATAGATAGATAGATAGATATGAGATAGATAGATATTAGATAGATAGATAGATAGATAGATAGATAGATAGATAGATAGATAGATAGATAGATAGATAGATAGATAGATGATAGATAGATAGATAGATAGATAGATAGATAGATAGATAGATAGATAGATAGATAGATAGATAGATATGAGATAGATAGATAGATAGATAGATAGATAGATAGATAGATAGATAGATAGATAGATAGATAGATAGATAGATAGATAGATAGATAGATAGATAGATGATAGATAGATAGATAGATAGATAGATAGATAGATAGATAGATAGATAGATAGATAGATAGATAGATAGATAGATAGATAGATAGATATGAGATAGATAGATAGATAGATAGATAGATAGATAGATAGATAGATAGATAGATAGATAGATAGATAGATAGATAGATAGATAGATAGATAGATAGATAGATAGATAGATATGAGATAGATAGATATTAGATAGATAGATAGATAGATAGATAGATAGATAGATAGATAGATAGATAGATAGATAGATAGATAGATAGATAGATAGATAGATAGATAGATAGATAGATAGATAGATAGATAGATAGATATGAGATAGATAGGATATGAGATAGATAGATATTAGATAGATAGATAGATAGATAGATAGATAGATAGATAGATAGATAGATAGATAGATAGATAGATAGATAGATAGATAGATAGATAGATATGAGATAGATAGATATTAGATAGATAGATAGATAGATAGATAGATAGATAGATAGATAGATAGATAGATAGATAGATAGATAGATAGATAGATATGAGATAGATAGATAGATAGATAGATAGATAGATAGATAGATAGATAGATAGATAGATAGATAGATAGATAGATAGATAGATAGATAGATAGATAGATAGATAGATATGAGATAGATATGAGATAGATAGATAGATAGATAGATAGATAGATAGATAGATAGATAGATAGATAGATAGATAGATAGATAGATAGATAGATAGATAGATAGATAGATAGATAGATAGATGATTGCGCTGGTTTTAGCAGGGGTATGTGAGGGGATTATCCATTGGGTTTTACGAGGGGCCGGTGATAAAACTGACTTTATAGCCCCTGTACCTGTAATGTCCGGCACATTCCTCCACATTAATGACCCGGGGGGAGCTGGGTCCCTGCACCTCATACACAGACCTGGAATTACCCCGGGATATTGTTCTCCTGACACTTCACATCTCTTATTCTGAGGGGGGGGGGGGGGGGGCAGGTTGGAGATTTCTTGTCTTCCCAGGACCCCGGCCCTCTCATGGCTCTGCTGCCTCCCGCTGGGCGATGATCAAGTTGGTTTTAGCTTTGTCAATCCTTTGTTTTATTTATCTTGTTCTGATCTAGAGTTACATTATGTCTTATTCTCCAGTTACATCCAGAGCTGCATTCACAATGTGCATGATACAACTTGGAATCCATTAGCTGGGATATTCAATGCACTGAACTTTGGTGCTAGTTCTGCACATGGTACAAGAAGAGGGCCCAGCTAAGAAGTCATCAGAATTGTAAATGCAGTTTAGGATGTGACTGGAGTATAATACAATGTAACTCAGGATCAAGATCAATACAATATAAGGATTCTTTGCATGTAGATTATATCTAGATGGACAATTGTGTCTACAGGGGAACTCATGAGGATCCTCCAGTTTTATATAAATAATTCTTAATTGTGTTATAATGAACGGTTCTACTAAGTTATTTCAAGATCTCTGCTTGCCAACAGTGAATGGGAACATTCTTGTTTATATCCAGTAGCTGAAAACCCCTCCTAAACTAGTCCTGCTTACAGCTCAGAGTTTGTTGCAATGTATCAGTCTAGACAGTCCTCTGTTTGCTAAACAGTCTGGACTCCGACTGATAAATGTTACCTGCACTGATACATTGTAGCAAACTATCAGGACTGGAGAGAGATCTCACATATGATTTTTCTAGTCTGGATACGACTGTAACAAACCCTCAGCTGTGGGAAGTATTAGGTCAGTACAGGTTTTAAGTCTCAGGGTGTAAACACGCATGTCCCTATTCACTGACAGCAAGCAGAGATCCAGAAAATGGTGCCGAATTGGAACACAAAGTCTATTAGAAAGTTGCAGAACTTGTTCAATGATTACATTTGGCAGAAGTTTCATAAGATGTGGAGGAATGTAAGATTGTTCTTAGTCCCGGCTCCTCAGGGACTTCATCCAACAACTTGACCCTTTATAAGAAAATCATCTTCATAATTCCCTGAGGGGCTTTTATCTCAGATTAGTATCGCAGCAGAGTGGTCTCGCCGCAGTCCGCTGGGTGGTCTACAGATGACAATCTCCCAGCGCAGACACATCAGGAAGGAAACTCTTGTTTTATAGTTTTACATCATTTACTGGAAATGGTTCTATCTGACAGTAAAAGACCCCCCCCCCAATACTACAGCCCCCAGTATCCCCCCGCTACAGCCCCCAGTATCCCCCCGCTACAGCCCCCAGTATCCCCCCGCTACAGCCCCCAGTATCCCCCCGCTACAGCCCCCAGTATCCCACCTCTACAGCCCCCAGTATCCCCCCGCTACAGCCCCCAGTATCCCCCCGCTACAGCCCCCAGTATGCCACCTCTACAGCCCCCAGTATCCCCCCGCTACAGCCCCCAGTATCCCACCACTACAGCCCCACTATCCCCCTGCTACAGCCCCCACTACACCCTACATGTTGCCCCCCACTAAGCTCACCCTCTGTAGCCCCCACTAACCCCCCACTACAGCCCCGACTACATCCCACATGATGCCCCCCACTATACCCCCGATGCCCCCCACTACACCTTCCACTACACCTCCCCACAATGCCCCCTACTACAACCCCCACTACACCCCCCATTAGCCCCCTTTTTCAGCCCCCACTACCCCCCCCCTGACTCCCCCACATTTGCACCATGGTTTCTCCAGGCTGAGCTCCGCCGGGGGCACTAACTTTACATTAGCTCTTGTTCTGGGGAACCTCGTGCTTTGCTCCTCATCTCTACTGACAGATGATCTTGATTGTCAGCGGCCGGCGCGGGATCCAGTGTGAGACGGGACTGGAAGCAGAGAGTTTAATTGGACTCAGTGTGAACAGCGCTCGTAAACCGCGCCGGCTCCTTTTATGGTGAAATGTGTGAAAATGGTTAACGGCCAAAAGCTGAAATACTTCCCATTGGAGACGATTCTAACAATGCAGGAATAGTCCGATATTAATGGACCGCGAAACGGATGCAACTGGGACGCAGGTTATCCTATTGTTTCCGGCAGCTCCGTCTCATCATCACTTTACTGCTTCTTCATCCGTTTCGTTACAATGTTACAGTTTGTTTACTAATAAACCTCATAATTCACACTGAGTTTTCCTTCAGATTTTGACCCGCCTGCACTCTCTTTGCCGCGTTTTTTGCGGTGTTTTTTGTGGCATTTTTCGGCCGCAGCCATTGAGCGCCGCGGGCAAGAAAACGCAGCGAAAACCGCTTTCTCTGCCTCCCATTGATGTCAATGGGAGGTCAGAGACGGAAACGCCTGAAGAAAGAGCATGACGCTTTTTTTTCCCAAGAGCGTTTTTATTTTCAACCTGCGGGGAATAAAACGCCTCCGCCTCCGATTGAAATCAATGGGAAGGGATTTTGGCTGTTTTTTGGCGCGGTTTCCACATCAAAAACAGCACCAAAAATTTCACTGTAAACTTAGAGGAATCGTCATTCAATTCTGGTCAGATACTTGTTGGCGTCTTTTTAGTGAGCAGGTCCTGGGGGGATGGGGTGCTGCTGGGACCCCTGCACATGGGGACCGCTCGCTGATCACTTATATTACATGGTGCACATGCAGAGACCCCAGAAGTCATAGAGGGGGTAAATAGAGGGGGGTCCCCAACAGTTAAGCCCTGACCTCTAGTACCCCCTGATGTCTTAATAGGGTCTTGAAAGCCTTTGGGAGTTTCCACAGATGACATCAAATATTATCCATAGACCAGTCATGTAACAGCGCCCCTTGTGGTCAATCTATTGTCAGTTGTCAATAATGTATCTATCTTGACATGGCGTCTCATTGGCTGGCACGGCTGCCATGCTGGGCTGTGGGTTTGATTCCTGACCCGCGTAACATCTGTGTAGAGTTTGTAGGTTCTCCTAATAGTCACCTTGCTTTCCACAGACACCTGACCCTGGTGTGAAGATAGAGACATTAGATTGTAAGCTCTGCAGACATTGGACACCGGTGTGCTGCTCATTGGGTGGTGCTCATGTGAATGACATTCTCCACTAATCTGTGATCACTGCAGCTGCAGCTAATCCCCCGCAGTAATCCTCATTGTAAGGTAAAACATACAGGAGCCAATCACATTTACAAGGAAACATCATCATCATCATCATCATTATCATCATTATCATCATCCTCCTCATCAGTACTATCACCATCATCATCATCACCATCATCATCACCATCATCATCGTCACAATCATTATCATCATCACCATTACTATTACAATCATCATCATCATCCTCCTCATCAGTACTATTACCATCATCATCATCCTCCTCATCAGTACTATTACCATCATCATCATCCTCCTCATCAGTACTATTACCATCATCATCATCCTCCTCATCAGTACTATTACCATCATCATCATCCTCCTCATCAGTACTATCACCATCATCATCACCATCATCATCATCATCATCATTATCATCATCCTCCTCATCAGTACTATCACCATCATCATCATCACCATCACCATCACCATCATCATCATCATCATCATTATCATCATCCTCCTCATCAGTACTATCACCATCATCATCACCATCATCGTCGTCATCATCATCATCGTCACAATCATTATCATCATCACCATTACTATTACAATCATCATCATCGTCATCATCATCCTCCTCATCAGTACTATCACCATCATCATCACCATCATCACCATCATCATCACCATCATCACCATCATCATCACCATCACAATCATTATCATCATCACCATTACTATTCCAATCATCATCGTCATCATCATCATCATCGTCATCATCATCATCATCGTCACCATCATCCCCATTACTATTACAATCCTCACCATCACCGGCCGCTCTGCTCTTGGGACTGCAGTCCAGTCTTTGGACTCTTCTCACTACAATGCGGAACCCGCCGATCGCTGGAAAAAAAAAATGTTCTAAATGAAAGTTCATGAATTGTCTGTGTAGTGCCGGACTTATTGCTGCAGCCGTGTCATTACTGACAGGCCCGCGGCCATTGTGGCTGATATTAGACAAGCTTTATTACAGCCACTCTCTAGCCGCCAGTCTGAAAAAGCAGAACTGCAGTGTAAAGCATGGGGGATGGATAAAGCAGTTGCCTGCCCCTCTAATGAGACAGGAGGTGGATTTCAGACAACCTCAGACTCCAATAGACAGTGCAGCTGAGCTGGAGCCACTGATCATAGATGTGTCCTATAAATAGCTAGAGAGCAGCAATCAGAGGTAGTGACTTGTCCTCATAAGTGATTATTTACAGGCAGTGACAACCGGCCGCTGTACACATTGTCCTCAGCATTTCTCTGCCTGTATCAGGTGTAAGGAGTAGCTGCACCCATGGGTGACCCCCTCACGCCACGTTTCCCTGAGACTGATATTTTCTCGGGGTTTTCTCCATCTTCAGGAAGATGCCGTAAAACCACAGAATCTCTGAACATTTTCCTCGTTGTCTCCACATTTTCAGGACTCATCTGTGTTAAGTAAAAATCTGTTTCCATTTTCAGCAAAAATAAACATTGACCAGTATGACGTGCGCTGGGATAACACGGCTGTAATGCGATTAGTGAGGCGTCGCGCTGTGCCGAATGCCCGCAGCTTTGCCCTCAGAGACGCAGGTGTACGGGGCGTAAGAAGGAGCCATTGTCTGCTCAGGACCAGGTCAGCGGCTTCCTGTTCTCTCCTCCGGCTGCGCTCGCTCTGGGACCTACAGATCCAATGCAAAATGCGTCTGCTGCTGGAAATGTCAATTCTCCCCCCCCCCCCGTTCAGGAATCCTGAGGTCACCCGGAATAACAGCGAGAAGCAGTCAGGACCTCCCAGAAAAAGAAGACGCATCACCCTGACCGACCACCGCCTGACACCCGGACCGACCGCCGCCTGACACCCTGACTGACCGCCGCCTGACACCCTGACCGACCACCGCCTGACACCCGAACCGACCGCCGCCTGACACCCTGACCGACCACCACCTGACACCCAGACTGACCACCGCCTGACACCCCGACTGACCACCGCCTGACACCCTGACCGACCACCGCCTGACACCCCGACTGACCGCCGCCTGACACCCCGACCGACCACCGCCTGACACCCTGACCGACCACCGCCTGACACCCAGACTGACCACCGCCTGACACCCTGACCGACCACCGCCTGACACCCAGACTGACCACCGCCTGACACCCTGACCTACCACCGCCTGACACCCGGACCGACCGCCGCCTGACACCCGGACCGACCGCCGCCTGACACCCCGACTGACCGCCGCCTGACACCCTGACCGACCACCGCCTGACACCCGGACCGACCGCCGCCTGACACCCTGACCTACCACCACCTGACACCCAGACTGACCACCGCCTGACACCCTGACCGACCACCGCCTGACACCCCGACTGACCACCGCCTGACACCCTGACCGACCACCGCCTGACACCCCGACTGACCGCCGGCTGACACCCTGACCGACCACCGCCTGACACCCAGACTGACCACCGCCTGACACCCTGACCGACCACCGCCTGACACCCAGACTGACCACCGCCTGACACCCCGACCCACCGCCGCCTGACACCCCGACCGACCGCCGCCTGACACCCTGACCGACCGTCGCCTGACACCCTGACCGACCGCCGCCTGACACCCTGACCGACCGCCGCCTGACACCCTGACCTACCACCGCCTGACACCCTGACCTACCACCGCCTGACACCCTGACCGACCACCGCCTGACACCCTGACCGACCACCGCCTGACACCCTGACCTACCACCGCCTGACACCCCGACTGACCACCCCCTGACACCCTGACCGACCACCGCCTGACACCCCGACTGACCGCCGCCTGACACCCCGACCGACCCCCGCCTGACACCCTGACCGACCACCGCCTGACACCCTGACCGACCACCGCCTGACACCCAGACTGACCACCGCCTGACACCCTGACCGACCACCGCCTGACACCCAGACTGACCACCGCCTGACACCCTGACCGACCACCGCCTGACACCCCGACTGACCGCCGCCTGACACCCCGACCGACCACCGCCTGACACCCTGACCGACCACCGCCTGACACCCAGACAGACCACCGCCTGACACCCTGACCGACCACCGCCTGACACCAAGACCGACCACCGCCTGACACCCCGACCGACCACCGCCTGACACCCCGACCGACCGCCGCCTGACACCCTGACCGACCGCCGCCTGACACCCTGACCGACCGCCGCCTGACACACTGACCTACCACCGCCTGACACCCTGACCGACCACCGCCTGACACCCTGACCGACCACCGCCTGACACCCTGACCGACCACCGCCTGACACCCCGACTGACCACCCCCTGACACCCTGACCGATCACCGCCTGACACCCTGGCCGACCACCGCCTGATACCCTGACTGACCACCGCCTGATACCCTGACTGACCACCGCCTGACACCCTGACTGATCACTGTGTGACACCCTGAGCGACCACCGCCTGACACCCTGACCAACCACCGCCTGACACCCTGACCGATCACTGCCTGACACCCTGGCCGACCACCGCCTGACACCCTGACTGACCACCGCCTGATACCCTGACTGACCACCGCCTGATACCCAGACTGACCACCGCCTGACACCCTGACTGACCCCCGCTTGACACCCTGACCTACCACCGCCTGACACCCTGACCGACCACCGCCTGACACCCTGACTGACCACCGCCTGACACCCTGACTGACCACCCCCTGACTGACCACCGCCTGACACCCCAACTGAACCCTGTCTGACACATCACCCCGTGTTACCCAGTACAACAGTCACAGCTACCACAGGTCACCGAGCTGAATGGAACATCTGCTTTTTAAAGGGTCACTCCACTTAGAACTATGTTCACACACAACACTTGATACAATAAAAGCTAAAACAAACAGCAGATCAGTGTAGATGGAGGAAGCCGGCGTCCTCACCACTTCAGAACATCAGTCCATATAGATATATAGGTCAGCGCTCAGACGCTCCGCACATTACATTCTGTGTTCTTACCTCTAGTAAAATATAACAACCATTGTGGGTTTCTGTATACAGCTATATACTCCGACCGGGGGCTTATAGGAGGAGCAGAACATTATTGTACCTTCAGCTGCGTGGGAAATCTCTCTTGGTGCTCTTATATTTATATATTTAGGTGAAATTATTTTAATGTTTTGTAGAAAAAAAATGTTATTGTCAAAGTTCTTGAAGGATTATTCTGTATGGAGATTCCGTCACTGAAGTCTGTCCCCAGAAGAGGCCGAAATAGGGCGAAGTGTAAAGCAGGAGGGACAGACTAGCAGGAAGTGGAATTTAGACTACCACAGGCTCCAATAGACAATGGAACTGGAGTCACAGATCATAGCCGTGCCCTAATGGAGCATAGTTGTAGTGTAAAGCATGGGGGATATAATGCAGCAGTCTGAGCTTCTGATAAGACAGGAGGTGGATTTCAGACTACCTCGGACACCAATAGACAGTGGAGTTGAGCTGGAGTCACTGATCATAGCTGTCCTAATGGAGTAGAGATAAGCAGCGGAAGATAAGTGGCAGGAGAGTGTTACCATGTAGGAGACAATGTCAGTGATGCAGCAGAGCTGGAGCCGTAACTGAACCAAGCACCCATCCCGCACGTGCAATGAATAGCGCCAATTCCTCATGTCACTGGGTCGGACGCCATGTCAGAAGTCCGGGATTATCATAAATCAGGAATATTCACATTTCAGGGATGAGGACGTGCCTTGGAGGATTGGAAAATACCCAAAATTGTTGACTGATCACTGAAGCCCTGGGATTCTTGGCACCTCGGAGTAGCAGCCAATAGCGCCACTTCAGCCGTGCGGGAAACGCTTGATTGATGTGGTCCTGTTGCTGGCAGCCCCCCTCCCCCGCCGGCACTAGAGGAGATCCCACAGAATGTGTCAGACGTGATTCCAATAATAAACTTCTGCGCTGATTTTAAGCCGATATTTTGACACGTTGTGACAGCTACACGGAGTCATTCACGCAGACGCGGAGCGGGCAGGCAGAGACACGACCGCCATGATCAACGATGATGAAAAGTCAAGGTTTCAGGCTGAATAGTGAAATCTCCGAACCAATGACAGAGGAGAACGCCAGAGAAACGCAAATGTGGAGAAATCCCTGCAGTCTCGAGCTCGTGCCGTGTACAGACGATGCATCGCTCCAATAACCTAAAAAATCACACAACTTATCTAATCGTCTTCATTACAAATCTCCTCCCGTCTTGTGTATACAGCTCCTATGCAGACCAGTGCGTCTCCATGGTTACAGACTACAAACAAACCCTGTGTAGTCAGATCCTGCAGTCACAGTGAGGGACGGATAGAAAGGACTAAAGAGGTTTTCTATAAAAAATAAAAAAAAAGCTCAATCGTCGTCTACTGAGAGGTGCCGCAGCCTTAAAACAGACTTTGTGCTTTAATTCTTCACCATTTTCAAGATCTCTATTTGCTGTCAGTGAATCGGGATAGTTTATAACTAGAGGCAGAAAATTTGTACAGATCTAATACTTCTCACAGCTGAGGGTCTGTTACAATTGTGTCTAGACAATCTTCTGTGAGCAAGGCTACATGCACACGACCGCTTGTATTTTGTCTCCTCTCCGTTTGTTCTACAGGTTTGACTTGAATGGGTGAGATCGAGCCCCAAACACGGACATAAAACAGCATCCGTGTGTATGGGGCCTTGTACAGCCTGGACTCCGGATACATGTTACCTGCACTGATACATTGTAACAAACTATCAGGACAGGAGAGAGATTTGTGCTGATGGGTATAGCTCACAGCGGATTGTTTTCACATTGTAACAAATGTTCAGCTGTGAGAAGTATTAGGTCTGTATATGTGCAAATACTGACATGAAGCAGAGATGGTGAGGAATGGAAACAAAGTCTACGAGAAAGTTCAGAACTTTTCATTATACGAGGATTCAAGTTTTTTTTTTTTTTTTTTAAATTGAGGCTCCATCTGTTGCCATAAAGCAGGAGGACATTGCAGGCAGCGGTGGCAGCACTGGCAGCCGTGGTGCTGCCAACCACTTACCAACTGACAGATCTACAAATCAGCAGAAATTCAGCTTCAGTCACTGAACCAAAACCTCAGCTCTGTGAGATCAGCAGCGACGAGAATGCTGAGATATTCATCAAGACACGATGGAAATGATGTAGGAGCAGGGACTGTATGTCCGCATAGTGTCAGAAGACGCCGGGGCCATCAACGTCCATCCATCTGGTGGCCATAGCGGCTGTCACCCAGCTTTCCCAGAAACAGATATAACTAAGGAACAGCAGAATGGACTTTGGCAGAAGAGGACGGTTCCAGGGCTGAGATTTCCGGGGGATTTCTTCTATTTTGGGGTCACCTTCCCTTTACCCGCTCTGCGGTGTCGCACTGTCCGTCAGTTTGTCATAATTCCTGTCCGGATCTTTGGTGATTTGCAGCATTGTGGAGACCGTCAGTGATGCGTCGCTTTAAATCCCACCGCCGGCCTGTAATCCCCACGTGCGGATCGTCTCCTCCTTCCAGCAACGCTCATCTCTTCTGCAAACAGGAATTACAGGGGATCTGACCCCAGCGCAGAGCGAAGCGCTGACCCATCATAGACGCCTCCACATGTCCCGCAGCTGCAGCAGCCTGCACTCAGCACCGGGAGATCTGACACCTTCCCTATGACACGGGCCACAGCCGGGAAGACCACCTCCACTGTTCTGGCAGCGCAGATCGGGATTTTCCGGTCACTGACACGGGGGGATTCATGTAGCTGCAAATATAGAACAGAGAACACCCGGCAACGGACAGAGGGAAATGTAATCAGCGCGGATCATGTGACTGCAGAATACAACATATAATACCCGCAATAGATGTCCCTCAGCACTGTGCCAGCCATACTGCTTCCAATATCCCACCCACTGCCAGCCACCGCCATCCACACTGCCCCCCAATGTCCTGCCAACTGCCAGCCACCGCCATCCACACTGCCCACCAATGTCCTACCAACTGCCAGCCACCGCCATCCACACTGCCCCCCAATATCCTACCAACTGCCAGTCACCGCCATCCACACTGCCCCCCAATATCCTATCAACTGCCAGCCACCGCCATCCACACCGCTCCCAAATGTCCTACCAACTGCCAGCCACCACCATCCACACTGCCCCCCAATGTCCTACCAACTGCCAGCCAGTGCCATCAACACTGCCCCCCAATATCCTACCAACTGCCAGCCAGTGCCATCCACACTGCTCCCAAATGTCCTACCAACTGCCAGCCACCACCATTCACACTGCCCCCAATGTCCTACCAACTGCCAGCCAGTGCCATCCACACTGCCCCCCAATGTCCTACCAACTGCCAGCCACCGCCATCCACACTGCCCCCCAATGTCCTACCAACTGCCAGCCACCGCCATCCACAATGCCCCCCCAATGTCCTACTGACTGTCAGCTACTGCCATCCACACTGCCCCTCAATGTTCTACCAAGTGCCAGCCACCGCCATCTACACTGCCCCCCCAATGTCCTACCAACTGCCAGCCAGTGCCATCCACACTGCCCCCCCAATGTCCTACTAACTGCCAGCCACCGCCATCCACACTGCCCCCCAATGTTCTACCAAGTGCCAGCCACCGCCATCCACACTGCCCCTCAATGTTCTACCAACTGCCAGCCACTGCCATCCACACTGCCCCCCAATGTCGTACCAACTGCCTGCCACCGCCATCCACACAGCCCCCCAATGTCCTAGAATCTAGTGGTCAGCTAAGACAGGACCAGACTTCTGCATGAGGAATAGGGAAATTCTGGTCATGTGATGGACTCACAGGTGTTCAACTTGTTACAAGACAAAGCTCTGATTACTGTAAATGTGACGAGCAGTGCAGCTGTGTGTCCATCACATGACCAGGACAGATTGTTATCCACTGGACGTAAACAATGAAGGTTACTATTGAATGACAGCAAACAGAGATCTTGAAAACTGTGAAGAAGTGATACAGAGAGCTTATTGGGAGCACTGTATAACTTTCCATTATTCAGCTCATGGTGACTGGTTATTTGGCTGCACCCACAAGATCGGACTGTACAAAGCGGAGAAGTTGGCCAGTGGCACCCTAGACTGGTGAACGATCGTAAAAAGTGCCCATGCTTTGTGCCGTCATTCACCATAGACCGAGACATCAAGGACAAGCAATAGTCACTGGCAAACAATCTAATTGGACCAATCAATATCTGCTAGACATTGCGACAATGATGCCATGGACTAAAGGAGAAAGTGGCAAAAGTTTTAACCTTCTGCCGACGACACAAATACTGCAGTCTGTAGACTAAAGAAACCCCCATCCTCTGTACATCTTCTCCAACTCCCCCATAGCCACCCCTAGAGGCGGAGAATGATAAGCAGCTACGCTGACGCTTATCCTAGGAAAGTATGAATGCAACATGTGTAGAAGTAAGATGGGTGGAGGATCCAATTATAATCAATGGGATCTGACAGGAGAAATGTCTATGGACAACATTAGATTCTAATGAGTCGTCGTTTCTGATCCTTGGCTATTGAGCTTACAATCTAATTCTCACCCCTGCATATCGGGGTCTTCTAGTCACTCACCAATCACTGTAGTCATTACATAAGGGAATGTGCGGGAACGTAGGGAGAACATACAAACAGCATGGAGATAAGATCAGAGCGGGAGTCAAACCCCATCTCTGTTTTCTTGACCCGACGCCAATCCATAAACCGCCGCCCGCATGGCGTTCCGACTCCAACTGAAGTTACGACATAGACTATTATTATTCCAATAATCCAGATCTGAATTGTGAACAATGTAATCATCATCGCCGCGTCCTCCCAGCGCCGGGAATTAATGCGAACCGCCCAACATTAAATAAATAGCAGAAATCATTAGGCCGGGATCTGAATCATCGAATGGTCGCGGATGAACGAGAACGGCGAAATAATTACCAGGATTTATTAGTAAGATAAACAAAGCGTACAAAGCATTTATTGCATTATAGAAAAGCGCGCACGCGGGTTATAAAGTAACGAGAAGCCATCAGTGTCCTAATCCCATGCAAATCCGGAGCGTAAACAATGGCGCAGAAATGTCCGGGAAGGAGCGCTGGCGAGAAATGGGTTAGGACAACACGTTGCAGTTCGCTTTTCCGCACGCACTCCCTATTTATAGGATTTTATTCTCAAACAAGATGAAACTTTACTGGAATTTATGTCTAAGGATCGTCTGCTCAGATTTATTTCTAAAATTCAGGAATAAATATTTTTTATTTGACATTTTTAAATATTTTTTTTTAATTTCAAATGTTGGAATTTTTTTTTTTTTTATCTGACATTTTGGGATGTGTTTTGTTTATATTTTATTTGAATTGTTTTGCAGTTTGAAATTCATGTTTTTCTCTCTAAGTTTTTAAAGGCCATTTCCGTATTGGATGAAAAATATCAAATAAAATTGCTGATGTTTTTTATGAATATTTATATGTAGCGATTAATTCATATTGACACGTTTCTGATTTTTAATAGATTCATTTACAATTTTCATGTCACATATTTGAAACATTTCATACTAAATATTACGTTTTTTTTTAATGATTTATATTTATTGTCATTAAAGAAAAATGAACGTTTATTTCCTCCGCAGAATTAGCGCAGATTTTGTCTTTGATGATTTTAGGGGTAAGTAACTTATTATGTTTTTTGTTTTTTTTTATTGGTGTTTTGAAGAAAAACCCATTTGTTATTTCTGCCCGTGTCGGTCATGTGACATCAAAACCAGGGCATTTTTTTTTCCGTGTGTCTTTAAAAGTGAGAGTGTTTTTGACCATTAATGGTGGCTGATTTTTTTTCACATGGTCGATGGACTGTCAAACGACACAAAGAGGTTATGTGACAGCGCTCATAGAAGTTTAGCCAAATATCCTTTTGAAACGCAGTCTCGGGGGACGGCCCCTCGCAGTGAAAACCGTCTGTAAGTTCATCTAAATATTGGGGCCGGGAGCCAGAACAAACACGGCTCGGCAGCTTTGCTTATTGCACAGAATTCCTCTTTTCTCCGCTCCCTCCAGCCATTTCTTTCTTGAAGCCAAATTCCTTCTTTTTTTGGCAAATTGGAATAAACATTTGTAAAATAGTTTGTTGCAATTTTAAAAAATAAAGTTATTTATATACAACACGAAAAAAGCCAAACCACCAATTTCCCAGCAGTTTTGGAACGTGGAGCGGCCGCTGACAGACGGGTACACAGGAGAATCCTTATGGAACATTGAGGGAAATGAAACCCAAAAAAACACAAAACATTTGACTCGACTTCGATGTGAACGGCGGCAAAATCAGCGCTTCTGTATGAAACGTATGTAAAACGGCCGCGGCGTTCAATGGCTGATTAGATACCAAGGCTTTGACCTATCACATGTGGACGCTGGGCCCAGACACTTGTTGGATATATAAGGGGCCACTTATAGGACTAGAAATTTCGAGGTAACAAAAAAAAATCCTTTGAGGTCCATTTATCAATATTTTACGCCATCAACAGATCCAAAAATGTAAAAAAAATAAATAAAAATGATTTTAAAGTATCTGCGTAGTGATAATATGACATCGATTGTATCCGCTCATTATCTTATTTACGTCAGGTTGACCCGTCAGATACAATAAGTCGCCGCTCACAAGGAATATAAGCGTGCGGTGTGAGATACGTTGTCTCCGATGTCTTTTTACGAATTTACTCCAATTTATTTCATATTTTGAGAAGCTGCATAAACCGGGCTGAAGTTCAGCGTTATCTTCCTGCAGTTCACACAGCGCACTCCTCGCCCTCCTCTCCCTTCTCGCCCTCCTCGTCCTCCTCGCCCTCCTCGCGCTCCTCGTCCTCCTCGCGCTCCTCGTCCTCCTCGCCCTCCTCGCGCTCCTCGTCCTCCTCGTCCTCCTCGCCCTCCTCGCCCTCCTCTCCCTTCTCGCCCTCCTCTCCCTCCTCGCCCTGCTCGCCCTCCTCGTCTTCCTCGTCCTCCTCGCCCTCCTCTCCCTTCTCGCCCTCCTCTCCCTCCTCTCCCTTCTCGTCCTCCTCTCCGTCCTCTCCGTCCTCGTCCTCCTCGCCCTCCTCTCCCTTCTCGCCCTCCTCTCCCTCCTCGCCCTGCTCGCCCTCCTCGTCTTCCTCTCCCTCCTCGTCCTCCTCGCCCTCCTCTCCCTTCTCGCCCTCCTCTCCCTCCTCTCCCTTCTCGTCCTCCTCTCCGTCCTCTCCGTCCTCTCCCTCCTCGTCCTCCTCGCCCTCCTCGCGCTCCTCGTCCTCCTCGCCCTCCTCGTCCTCCTCGCCCTCCTCGCCCTCCTCGCCCTCCTCGTCCTCCTCGCCCTCCTCGCCCTCCTCGCCCTCCTCGCCCTCCTCTCCCTTCTCGCCCTCCTCTCCCTCCTCGCCCTGCTCGCCCTCCTCGTCTTCCTCTCCCTCCTCGTCCTCCTCGCCCTCCTCTCCCTTCTCGCCCTCCTCGCCCTCCTCTCCCTCCTCTCCCTTCTCGTCCTCCTCTCCGTCCTCTCCGTCCTCTCCCTCCTTGCCCTCCTCTCCCTTCTTGGAGGATCCTGTGGGACTAGAAGAACCAGAGACTAAACACAAACATTACAAGAGGGAATTTAGTAACACGAGGGAAATGGATCTGTCCATCAAATGTACTCGCCGCGGCCTCAGCTCTGCTGTGTATATTGTCAGACAATGGCATAAATCCTATGAAGAGTATGTTGTATATTATATAGTGTGTTGTATATTGTAGATTATATGTATGGTGTATATTGTATAATTTATATTGTGTACTGTATATTGTATATTGTATGATGTATATTATCTGTTCTATATTGTCTGGTGTATATTGTATAGTGTAAATACATTGTGTATTGCATAGTGAATATATTGGATATTGTATAGTGCATATTGTTAGGTATATATTGTGTACTGTCTGGTGTATATTGCACGGTGTATAATATATGTTTTATATTGTATGTTATTTATTGTATGGTGTACTGTATATTATATAGTGTATATTGTATGTTGTATATTGTATAGTGTACTGTATATGGTGTACTGTATATTATATAGTGTATATTGTATGTTGTATATTGTATAGTGTACTGTATATGGTGTATATTATCTGTTGTATATTGTATGTTATATATTGCATAGTGTACTGTATATGGTGTACTGTATATTATATAGTGTATATTGTATGTTGTATATTGTATAGTGTATATTGTATGTTGTATATTGTATAGTGTATATTGTATGTTATATATTGCATAGTGTACTGTATATGGTGTACTGTATATTATATAGTGTATATTGTATGTTGTATATTGTATAGTGTATATTGTATGTTGTATATTGTATAGTGTATATTGTATGTTATATATTGCATAGTGCACTGTATATGGTGTACTGTATATTATATAGTGTATATTGTATGTTGTATATTGTATAGTGTATATTGTATGTTATATATTGCATAGTGCACTGTATATGGTGTACTGTATATTATATAGTGTATATTGTATGTTGTATATTGTATAGTGTATATTGTATGTTGTATATTGTATATTGTATAGTGTATATTGTATGTTATATATTGCATAGTGCACTGTATATGGTGTACTGTATATTATATGTTGTATATTATATGTTGTATATTATATAGTGTATATTGTATAGTGTTTTCTGTGTACTGTACATTGTATATGACCTTTTCTTTGTTATCAGAAACTTATAATAAGTAACAGAATGTTCAATTCTGTAAATGTAAATTTTGCGTAATCATCGCAGCGTTGAATGTCCGGAGCTCCACGGAGGACGATAACTCCCACCGGTCCCCGGTATCAGCCGCTCTTGTCATAACACTCAAAATAAATTCTTCCCTTCCTACTGGTCACCAACGCTGCTATTATATTATCCAGGGAGGTTGTCACCCAGCTTTCCACACACCCTGAATGGCATACAAATCTGCAGGTTTATGTAGAATTATACGCCTCTCTTTCTCTACTGCCGTTCTGTGGAAGTGTCTGCCTGTACGTGTTATCATTCTGTTCATGAACCAGGAAGCTCAGGATGAACCAGGAAGCTCAGGATGAACCAGGAAGCTCAGGATGAACCAGGAAGCTCAGGATGAATCAGGAAGCTCAGGATGAACCAGGAAGCTCAGGATGAATCAGGAAGCTCAGGATGAATCAGGGAGCTCAGGATGAATCAGGAGGCTCAGGATGAACCAGGAAGCTCAGGATGAACCAGGAAGCTCAGGATGAACCAGGAAGCTCAGGATGAATCAGGAGGCTCAGGATGAATCAGGAAGCTCAGGATGAATCAGGAAGCTCAGGATGAACCAGGAAGCTCAGGATGAACCAGGAAGCTCAGGATGAACCAGGAAGCTCAGGATGAACCAGGAAGCTCAGGATGAATCAGGAGGCTCAGGATGAACAAGGAAGCTCAGGATGAACCAGGAAGCTCAGGATGAACCAGGAAGCTCAGGATGAATCAGGAAGCTCAGGATGAACCAGGAAGCTCAGGATGAACCAGGAAGCTCAGGATGAATCAGGAGGCTCAGGATGAACAAGGAAGCTCAGGATGAATCAGGAAGCTCAGGATGAATCAGGAGGCTCAGGATGAATCAGGAAGCTCAGGATGAACCAGGAAGCTCAGGATGAACCAGGAAGCTCAGGATGAACCAGGAAGCTCAGGATGAACCAGGAAGCTCAGGATGAACGAGGAAGCTCAGGATGAACAGACCTAAAGATCAATGATTAAGAGCCAGTAAAGGGCTTGTCTGTATATATATATATTTATCCTCTTCTCCGCGTCCATCTGGCGTTGTTCCGCGGCCCCCACATCCACGTGTTTCTACATGAAGCTCGTCCCGGATAACGATCTCTTCTTATAATAGATTTCTCTGGGGCTAATTTCTCAGATTACACGACACGCCGTCTGCTCAGCGACTGGGGGACATTCTCCAGAATCCGACTCAAGCTGAGGACGCCTCGGACCGGCCATATTTTAAAGGTTCTGCACCCTCCATGGGGACCGGTGGAGGGTTTGCAAGTTTATAAACAGCTCGATATCGTCTGGAAAAGATGGAGGACACTTGGTAAAGGCCAGGACGCTGCCGGAGCCGTCATGAGCACCATCTGAGGTCACGTGACCAGGGACGACCAATGTCCGCAGAAAATTAAATGTAATAATATTTTGGCGTTTCCGTGCGTCTGTTTGTTTTTCTAAATGACTGTAACCTGGACTGAATGAAGGAAATGATGTGATACAATACGGCCGGCCTGGGGGAGGCGCCATACGTGGTTATAATGTCGAAAAAGCCTTCACAGCTCAGACGGTCGGCGGTCAGGTGGAGAAACGAGCAACGAACTCCACCCGCGACTGTCACAACTGAGCACATGACATCCCAACTGTCCCCATTTCTGCAGGATTGTCCAGCAAAACGACCCCAAAGGGGCGGGACTTTATGCAAATGCAGCCCCTCCGAGAGTGAGTGTTTCTGGGAGGTTTTGTGCGCGAATCGGGGGTGGGGCTTAAATGACCCCTAAATGGGGATTCAAATGTTGGCGGTATCAGGACTCATTTTTGGGAGTTTTAGTATTTTTTTTTAAAATTCCCATTGAAAATTCTTTTTGTAAAATTCAATGGGAATTAAAAAAATAAAAAATAAAAAATCACATGGGGCGCGGGCGGCCCGGAGGAAAAGGGAGACCCACATGACACCGGGATCCCCTATATTACATGAATAAGAGCCTCCAGTATACAGATGACATCAGAGGTCAGGATCATATCTAGTGACACACAGGGATGAGAGGCCGAGTACTCAGCGCACTGTCAGCGACTAATCCCCCCCCCCCCCACATATATATATATATCCTATTTAGCGGCAGAGACCTGAACATCTTTGACCCGTGACTTCACCTGTGTCATTTCATCTCACCAAAGCTGATTATGGATCCTATTATTCCAGGATTAAAATGTTGTCAGCCAGACAAGTTCCATCAACGACAAACTGCTGCATCTGCCGGACATGTAACCGGGGAGGAAGAATGGGGGGCAATCACTAATGGCCGACATTTCACTGCTCTTAGGAGATGTCATCCAGGTGTCTTCATGCAAAGGCCTATAAACCTGTAATCTTATGTTGAACCATCTCCCTACATAAGTGTCAGTCTACACTGTAATTCTGACATTCTATTCACGAATCAGGAGGCTCAGAATAAAAAGAGCTATGGGACCGTCCTGAGAAAAGAGAAGTGATATAGTGCAGAGAATTGTGAAACTACGCAATGAAAAAGTGAATATATATCACACAAGACATAAAATGAAACCAGGGGCGGGGCTGTGACAACCTCTCACACATGATATACAGGCTGGTTGTCAGTAACAGGGGGCGGAGCTGTGACAACCTCTCACACATGATATACAGGCTGGTTGTCAGTAGTAATAGATGAATAGCTGTTACTGTATATAAGATGTGTGGATCTCATGTCTGATCACAATGTAATTATATTATATATCAGTGATGTCAGTAACAGGGGGCGGGGCTGTGACAACCTCTAACACATGATATACAGGCTGGTTGTCAGTAGTAATAGATCAATAGCTGTGACTGTATATAAGATGTGTGGATCTCATGTCTGATCACAATGTAATTATATTATATATCAGTGATGTCAGTAACAGGGGGCGGGGCTGTGACAACCTCTCACACATGATATACAGGCTGGTGTCAGTAGTAATATATGAATAGCTGTTACTGTATATAAGATGTGTGGATCTCATGTCTGATCACAGTGTAATTATATTATATATCAGTGATGTCAGTAACAGGGGGCGGGGCTGTGACAACCTCTCACACATGATATACAGGCTGGTTGTCAGTAGTAATAGATGAGTAGCTGTTACTGTATATAAGATGTGTGGATCTCATGTCTGGTCACATGTAATTATATTATATATCAGTGATGTCAGTAACAGGGGGCGGGGCTGTGACAACCTCTCACACATGATATACAGGCTGGTTGTCAGTAGTAATAGATGAATAGCTGTTACTGTATATAAGATGTGTGGATCTCATGTCTGATCACAATGTAATTATATTATATATCAGTGATGTCAGTAACAGGGGGCGGGGCTGTGACAACCTCTCACACATGATATACAGGCTGGTGTCAGTAGTAATATATGAATAGCTGTTACTGTATATAAGATGTGTGGATCTCATGTCTGATCACAGTGTAATTATATTATATATCAGTGATGTCAGTAACAGGGGGCGGGGCTGTGACAACCTCTCACACATGATATACAGGCTGGTTGTCAGTAGTAATAGATGAGTAGAGGTTACTGTATATAAGATGTGTGGATCTCATGTCTGGTCACATGTAATTATATTATATATCAGTGATGTCAGTAACAGGGGGCGGGGCTGTGACAACCTCTCACACATGATATACAGGCTGGTTGTCAGTAGTAATAGATGAATAGCTGTTACTGTATATAAGATGTGTGGATCTCATGTCTGATCACAATGTAATTATATTATATATCAGTGATGTCAGTAACAGGGGGCGGGGCTGTGACAACCTCTCACACATGATATACAGGCTGGTTGTCAGTAGTAATAGATGAGTAGCTGTTACTGTATATAAAATGTGTGGATCTCATGTCTGATCACAGTGTAATTATATTATATATCAGTGATGTCAGTAACAGGGGGCGGGGCTGTGACAACCTCTCACACATGATATACAGGCTGGTTGTCAGTAGTAATAGATGAATAGCTGTGACTGTATATAAGATGTGTGGATCTCATGTCTGGTCACATGTAATTATATTATATATCAGTGATGTCAGTAACAGGAGGCGGGGCTGTGACAACCTCTCACACATGATATACAGGCTGGTTGTCAGTAGTAATAGATGAATAGCTGTTACTGTATATAAGATGTGTGGATCTCATGTCTGATCACAATGTAATTATATATCAGTGATGTCAGTAACAGGGGGCGGGGCTGTGACAACCTCTCACACATGATATACAGGCTGGTTGTCAGTAGTAATAGATGAATAGCTGTTACTGTATATAAGATGTGTGGATCTCATGTCTGATCACAATGTAATTATATTATATATCAGTGATGTCAGTAACAGGGGGCGGGGCTGTGACAACCTCTCACACATGATATACAGGCTGGTTGTCAGTAGTAATAGATGAATAGCTGTTACTGTATATATGATGTGTGGATCTCATGTCTGATCACAGTGTAATTATATTATATATCAGTGATGTCAGTAACAGGGGGCGGGGCTGTGACAACCTCTTACACATGATATACAGGCTGGTTGTCAGTAGTAATAGATGAATAGCTGTTACTGTATATAAGATGTGTGGATCTCATGTCTGATCACAATGTAATTATATTATATATCAGTGATGTCAGTAACAGGGGGCGGGGCTGTGACAACCTCTCACACATGATATACAGGCTGCTTGTCAGTAGTAATAGATGAATAGCTGTTACTGTATATAAGATGTGTGGATCTCATGTCTGATCACAGTGTAATTATATTATATATCAGTGATGTCAGTAACAGGGGGCGGAGCTGTGACAACCTCTCACACATGATATACAGGCTGGTTGTCAGTAGTAATAGATGAATAGCTGTTACTGTATATAAGATGTGTGGATCTCATGTCTGATCACAATGTAATTATATTATATATCAGTGATGTCAGTAACAGGGGGCGGGGCTGTGACAACCTCTCACACATGATATACAGGCTGGTTGTCAGTAGTAATAGATGAATAGCTGTTACTGTATATAAGATGTGTGGATCTCATGTCTGATCACAATGTAATAATATTATATATCAGTGATGTCAGTAACAGGGGGCGGGGCTGTGACAACCTCTCACACATGATATACAGGCTGGTTGTCAGTAGTAATAGATGAATAGCTGTTACTGTATATAAGATGTGTGGATCTCCTGTCTGATCACATGTAATTATATTATATATCAGTGATGTCAGTAACAGGGGGCGGGGCTGTGACAACCTCTCACACATGATATACAGGCTGGTTGTCAGTAGTAATAGATGAATAGCTGTTACTGTATATAAGATGTGTGGATCTCATGTCTGATCACAATGTAATTATATTATATATCAGTGATGTCAGTAACAGGGGGCGGGGCTGTGACAACCGCTCACACATGATATACAGGCTGGTTGTCAGTAGTAATAGATGAATAGCTGTTACTGTATATAAGATGTGTGGATCTCATGTCTGATCACAATGTAATTATATTATATATCAGTGATGTCAGTAACAGGAGGCGGGGCTGTGACAACCTCTCACACATGATATACAGGCTGGTTGTCAGTAGTAATAGATGAATAGCTGTTACTGTATATAAGATGTGTGGATCTCATGTCTGATCACAATGTAATTATATTATATATCAGTGATGTCAGTAACAGGGGGCGGAGCTCTGACAACCTCTCACACATGATATACAGGCTGGTTGTCAGTAGTAATAGATGAATAGCTGTTACTGTATATAAGATGTGTGGATCTCATGTCTGATCACAATGTAATAATATTATATATCAGTGATGTCAGTAACAGGGGGCGGGGCTGTGACAACCTCTCACACATGATATACAGGCTGGTTGTCAGTAGTAATAGATGAATAGCTGTTACTGTATATAAGATGTGTGGATCTCCTGTCTGATCACATGTAATTATATTATATATCAGTGATGTCAGTAACAGGGGGCGGGGCTGTGACAACCTCTCACACATGATATACAGGCTGGTTGTCAGTAGTAATAGATGAATAGCTGTTACTGTATATAAGATGTGTGGATCTCATGTCTGATCACAATGTAATTATATTATATAAGAGTGATGTCAGTAACAGGGGGCGGGGCTGTGACAACCGCTCACACATGATATACAGGCTGGTTGTCAGTAGTAATAGATGAATAGCTGTTACTGTATATAAGATGTGTGGATCTCATGTCTGATCACAGTGTAATTATATTATATATCAGTGATGTCAGTAACAGGAGGCGGGGCTGTGACAACCTCTCACACATGATATACAGGCTGGTTGTCAGTAGTAATAGATGAATAGCTGTTACTGTATATAAGATGTGTGGATCTCATGTCTGATCACATGTAATTATATTATATATCAGTGATGTCAGTAACAGGAGGCGGGGCTGTGACAACCTCTCACACATGATATACAGGCTGGTTGTCAGTAGTAATAGATGAATAGCTGTGACTGTATATAAGATGTGTGGATCTCATGTCTGATCACAGTGTAATTATATTATATATCAGTGATGTCAGTAACAGGGGGCGGGGCTGTGACAACCTCTCACACAGGATATACAGGCTGGTTGTCAGTAGTAATAGATGAATAGCTGTTACTGTATATAAGGTGTGTGGATCTCATGTCTGATCACATGTAATTATATTATATATCAGTGATGTCAGTAACAGGAGGCGGGGCTGTGACAACCTCTCACACATGATATACAGGCCGGTTGTCAGTAGTAATAGATGAATAGCTGTTACTGTATATAAGATGTGTGGATCTCATGTCTGATCACAATGTAATTATATTATATATCAGTGATGTCAGTAACAGGAGGCGGGGCTGTGACAACCTCTCACACAGGATATACAGGCTGGTTGTCAGTAGTAATAGATGAATAGCTGTTACTGTATATAAGATGTGTGGATCTCATGTCTGATCACATGTAATTATATTATATATCAGTGATGTCAGTAACAGGGGGCGGGGCTGTGACAACCTCTCACACATGATATACAGGCTGGTTGTCAGTAGTAATAGATGAATAGCTGTTACTGTATATAAGATGTGTGGATCTCATGTCTGATCACAATGTAATTATATTATATATCAGTGATGTCAGTAACAGGGGGCGGGGCTGTGACAACCTCTCACACATGATATACAGGCTGGTTGTCAGTAGTAATAGATGAATAGCTGTTACTGTATATAAGATGTGTGGATCTCATGTCTGATCACTGTGTAATTATATTATATATCAGTGATGTCAGTAACAGGGGGCGGGGCTGTGACAACCTCTCACACATGATATACAGGCTGGTTGTCAGTAGTAATAGATGAATAGCTGTTACTGTATATAAGATGTGTGGATCTCATGTCTGATCACAATGTCATTATATTATATATCAGTGATGTCAGTAACAGGGGGCGGGGCTGTGACAACCTCTCACACATGATATACAGGCTGGTTGTCAGTAGTAATAGATGAATAGCTGTTACTGTATATAAGATGTGTGGATCTCATGTCTGATCACAGTGTAATTATATTATATATCAGTGATGTCAGTAACAGGGGGCGGGGCTGTGACAACCTCTCACACATGATATACGGGCTGGTTGTCAGTAGTAATAGATGAATAGCTGTGACTGTATATAAGATGTGTGGATCTCATGTCTGATCACACTGTAATTATATTATATATCAGTGATGTCAGTAACAGGGGGCGGGGCTGTGACAACCTCTCACACATGATATACGGGCTGGTTGTCAGTAGTAATAGATGAATAGCTGTTACTGTATATAAGATGTGTGGATCTCATGTCTGATCAAAGTGTAATTATATTATATATCAGTGATGTCAGTAACAGGGGGCGGGGCTGTGACAACCTCTCACACATGATATACGGGCTGGTTGTCAGTAGTAATAGATGAATAGCTGTGACTGTATATAAGATGTGTGGATCTCATGTCTGATCACACTGTAATTATATTATATATCAGTGATGTCAGTAACAGGGGGCGGGGCTGTGACAACCTCTCACACATGATATACAGGTTGGTTGTCAGTAGTAATAGATGAATAGCTGTTACTGTATATAAGATGTGTGGATCTCATGTCTGATCACAATGTAATTATATTATATATCAGTGATGTCAGTAACAGGGGGCGGGGCTGTGACAACCTCTCACACATGATATACAGGCTGGTTGTTAGTAGTAATAGATGAATAGCTGTTACTGTATATAAGATGTGTGGATCTCATGTCTGATCACAATGTAATTATATTATATATCTGATGTCAGTAACAGGGGCGGGGCTGTGACAACCTGTCAATCATTGTGATGATGTAGGGGGCCGGGTTAGGATGATTTGGAAGTACCGATGTTTATATTATAGAATGATAAAGAATAAATGGCGCTGTTTTTCTCGTTCGGCGCAGTGATTGAATCGCTCCCAGTTCAGGCAATAAAAGTTATCACTTTAATTCAGACTCTTGTTCCAGCTGTGAAGAATAAACTCCAGGCGTCTCCATAAAACGAGCTCGGCTTAAAGGGAAACAGTGTGTGAAGGGCTCGGGGGAGGGGCTGATGGCGGATGCTGGGAGTCATTGTACAGGACCAGGGCCAGGATTCTGGTTTCACTTACTACACAAATAATGCGGCGACTGTAAATATCCTCCATGAGTGTTTACGATAAATCGGCGTGACATCTTTATGGCCTTCACAAGCAATAAATGCCCCAATTGGCCTCATTACCATTAACCCCTTGCGGGCGGAGAGGAATGCGCGGCGTCTGATTCCCCAGGAAGTGGTGGGACAATCGGCGAGCGGATAACAGGTTCACACAATGACGATGCTTTATCCTGGATCTTCTCATAACAAAGCGCGGCCATTCCTCGCGCCGCAGCGACATTGTTCACTTTTAATGGATTCAGCTCTTTCCTTCACAAAATGTTAATGTCGTCTCTGCGCTGACATCTCACGCCGCGAACAATGAGCATCGTAACCGCAATCGAAAGTTCCGTCGCGGGAAAGTAGTCACGTGGCTGCGAAAGGGAAAATATCCGCAGAAAGTCGCCACTTAAAGGGCCGGACGGGGGGCGGCGATTATTACATTAAAATAAAATATTACTGCGAGAGGGGCGTGGCTAAGAGCGAATCGAACGCAACACATTATAAACGTTATCAACTGTCATGACTGGCAGCAAAGAGGAGGCGGTTATAACGGATTATCAGACAATGGATCTCACTGCGATCACAGCGGCTGCGGCTTTAGGGTCCATATTTTGGCTGCATTACCGGATCTCCTGCGGTTCCACTGAGCCGGACTTAACACCGGCCAATTATCGAGCAGGAAGCTTTCATAAGCGTAAACTGCGCAACAATCAGCCGATAAATGAGCCGACGTTCGTTCACCGGCCAATCGTATTGTTTATGCAGCAATAAATATCATCGTTGTCGGCAGCAAATCTCCCTGTGTAAACAACGACGCGCTGCCGCCATGATGGAATGTACGAGGACGAGCGATCAGAGTAACGAGCGCTGCTCCTCATACTAGATCCTTGTGAAGGAAGCAAACGGGCGCCGATCAACGAGCTGTCTCATTCGGGCCGTGTAATAGGACGCTTAGCTCACAGCACCCCGTTACAGCCTGAGGGGTGGAGTTGGGGTCTGGTGCCGCGGTATCTTCACTGTTATTGGTGGAGCTGTACGGGCGGTTTGCAGTGGTGCCGGGAGCCGTCAGTCCGGAAGTAACAATCCAGATCCATCAAGTGAAAATTTTTGCAACAAAGTTTTACATTTTCTGTGATGTCAATTTTATAACATAATTTAATGTTTTGGAGGAAGCTGCGAATAGTAGAACGCGCTCCACCGTCACTGGTCGCACACACCGGCATAACCAGCGCTCCACCATCACTGGTCGCACACACTGGCATAACAAGCGCTCCACCGTCACTGGTCGCACACACCGGCATAACCAGCGCTCCACCATCACTGGTCGCGCACTCCGGGATGATCAGCGCTCCACCATCACTGGTCGCACACACTGGCATAACCAGCGCTCCACCGTCACTTGTCGCACACACTGGCATAACAAGCACTCCACCGTCACTGGTCGCACACACTGGCATAATCAGCACTCCACCGTCCCCAACCGCGCACTCCGGGATGATCTCCGCTCCACCATCACCAGCCACACACTCCGGGATGATCAGCGCTCCAACATCACCAGCCACACACTCCGGGATGATCAGCGCTCCACCATCACCAGCCACACACTCCGGGATGATCAGTGCTCTACCGTCACCAGCCACACTCTCCGGGATGATCAGCGCTCCACCATCACCAGCCACACACTCCGGGATGATCAGCGCTCCACCATCACCAGCCATACACCTCGGCATGATCAGCGCTCTACCGTCACCGGCCACACACTCTGGGATGATCAGCGCGCCACCATCTCCAGCCACACACTCCAGGATGATCAGTGGTCTACCGTCACCAGCCACACACTCCAGGATAATGAGCGCTCCACCATCACCAGCCACACACTCCGGGATGATCAGTGGTCTACCATCACCAGCCACACACTCCAGGATAATCAGCGCTCCACCATCACCAGCCACACACTCCGGGTTAATCAGCGCTCCACCATCACCAGCCATACACCTCGGGATGATCAGCGCTCCACCGTCACCGGCCACACACTCCGGGATGATCAGCGCTCCACCATCACCAGCCACACACTCCGGGATGATCAGCGCTCCACCATCACCAGCCATACACTCCGGGATGATCAGCGCTCCACCATCACCAGTCACACACTCCGGGATGATCAGCGCTCCACCATCACCAGTCACACACTCCGGGATGATCAGCGCTCCACCATCACCAGCCACACACTCCGGGATGATCAGCGCTCCACCATCACCAGCCATACACTCCGGGATGACCCCTTGAAAAAGCTGACGGCGAAACGTACGTCGGGGTGTCTTGGTGTGGTCTGAGGTTGACTCATTTAGGGGCAGACATGCAGAATATGGGTTGGTATTTGACATGGATCTGATCCTGACTTTATATATTTTTTATATCTTGGATCCGTCTCTCTGACACTGTCATTTGTATTTTTTGTCCAGTGTGTACATATTTAGTATACCGCTAACTGATATTGCGTATTCTTGTACAGTATTGTCAATACCTTGACAATACGCTGTTTGACTCCATGGATGTATAATATGATACATTTGTTGCTCATAGATGCCACTACCACATTATTATTATGTGTTGTTTTATATTGTATGTGATGGTTTGTTTTTAAATATTTTCCAAATAAAGATATATTTTTTTATATTGGTTAGCTGAAATTTTATGCTGTACAAACCTATACGGCAGGGATTAAACAGAATTTTCAAATGATCTCCATACTGAGCTGTATTTATGCTGATACTATATATATATATATGTGTGTGTGTGTGTGTGTGTGTGTGTGTGTGTGTGTTCTGTTGCTGTATTTATGTACTGAGCTCAGTTCTGGTGCTGTATATATGTACTGAGCTTGGTTCTAGTGCTGTATATATGTACTGAGCTCAGTTCTAGTGCTGTATATATGTACTGAGCTTGGTTCTGGACCCGTATTTGTCAGAGCTTGGTTCTGGTGCTGTATATATGTACTGAGCTTGGTTCTAGTGCTGTATATATGTACTGAGCTTGGTTCTAGTGCTGTATATATGTACTGAGCTCAGTTCTAGTGCTGTATATATGTACTGAGCTTGGTTCTGGAGCCGTATTTGTCAGAGCTTTGTTCTGGTGCTGTATATATGTACTGAGCTTGGTTCTAGTGCTGTATATATGTACTGAGCTCAGTTCTACTGCTGTATATATGTACTGAGCTTGGTTCTGGAGCCTTATTTGTCAGAGCTTGGTTCTGGAGCTGTATATATGTACTGAGCTTGGTTCTAGTGCTGTATATATGTACTGAGCTCAGTTCTATTGCTGTATATATGTACTGAGCTTGGTTCTAGTGCTATATATATGTACTGAGCTCAGTTCTATTGCTGTATATATGTACTGAGCTTGGTTCTGGAGCTGTATATATGTACTGAGCTCAGTTCTAGTGCTGTATATATGTACTGACCTTGGTTCTGGAGCCGTATTTGTCAGAGCTTGGTTCTGGAGCTGTATATATGTACTGAGCTTGGTTCTAGTGCTGTATATATGTACTGAGCTCAGTTCTATTGCTGTATATATGTACTGAGCTCAGTTCTATTGCTGTATATATGTACTGGGCTTGGTTCTGGAGCCGTATTTGTCAGAGCTTGGTTCTGGAGCTGTATATATGTATTAAGCTTGGTGGTTCTGGTGCTGTATATATGTACTGAGCTCAGTTCTAGTGCTGTATATATGTACTGGGCTTGGTTCTGGAGCCGTATTTGTCAGAGCTTGGTTCTGGAGCTGTATATATGTACTGAGCTTGGTTCTAGTGCTGTATATATGTACTGAGCTCAGTTCTATTGCTGTATATATGTACTGAGCTTGGTTCTAATGCTGTATATATGTACTGAGCTCAGTTCTATTGCTGTATATATGTACTGAGCTCAGTTCTATTGCTGTATATATGTACTGAGCTTGGTTCTGGAGCTGTATATATGTACTGAGCTCAGTTCTATTGCTGTATATATGTACTGAGCTTGGTTCAGGAGCCGTATTTGTCAGAGCTTGGTTCTGGAGCTGTATATATGTACTGAGCTTGGTTCTAGTGCTATATATATGTACTGAGCTCAGTTCTATTGCTGTATATATGTACTGAGCTTGGTTCTAGTGCTGTATATATGTACTGAGCTCAGTTCTATTGCTGTATATATGTACTGGGCTTGGTTCTGGAGCCGTATTTGTCAGAGCTTGGTTCTGGAGCTGTATGTATGTACTGAGCTTGGTTCTAGTGCTGTATATATGTACTGAGCTCAGTTCTATTGCTGTATATATGTACTGAGCTTGGTTCTAGTGCTGTATATATGTACTGAGCTCAGTTCTATTGCTGTATATATGTACTGGGCTTGGTTCTGGAGCCGTATTTGTCAGAGCTTGGTTCTGGAGCTGTATATATGTACTGAGCTTGGTTCTAGTGCTGTATATATGTACTGAGCTCAGTTCTATTGCTGTATATATGTACTGAGCTCAGTTCTATTGCTGTATATATGTACTGAGCTTGGTTCTGGAGCTGTATATATGTACTGAGCTCAGTTCTATTGCTGTATATATGTACTGAGCTTGGTTCTGAAGCCGTATTTGTCAGAGCTTGGTTCTGGAGCTGTATATATGTACTGAGCTTGGTTCTAGTGCTATATATATGTACTGAGCTTGATTCTGGAGCTGTAGTTATGTACTGAGCTTGGTTCTGGAGCCGTATTTGTCAGAGCTTTGTTCTGGTGCTGTATATATGTACTGAGCTTGGTTCTAGTGCTGTATATATGTACTGAGCTCAGTTCTAGTGCTGTATATATGTACTGAGCTTGGTTCTGGAGCCTTATTTGTCAGAGCTTGGTTCTGGAGCTGTATATATGTACTGAGTTTGGTTCTAGTGCTGTATATATGTACTGAGCTCAGTTCTATTGCTGTATATATGTACTGAGCTTGGTTCTGGAGCTGTATATATGTACTGAGCTCAGTTCTAGTGCTGTATATATGTACTGACCTTGGTTCTGGAGCCGTATTTGTCAGAGCTTGGTTCTGGAGCTGTATATATGTACTGAGCTTGGTTCTAGTGCTGTATATATGTACTGAGCTCAGTTCTATTGCTGTATATATGTACTGAGCTCAGTTCTATTGCTGTATATATGTACTGGGCTTGGTTCTGGAGCCGTATTTGTCAGAGCTTGGTTCTGGAGCTGTATATATGTACTGAGCTTGGTTCTAGTGCTGTATATATGTACTGAGCTCAGTTCTATTGCTGTATATATGTACTGGGCTTGGTTCTGGAGCTGTATATATGTAGTGAGCTCAGTTCTATTGCTGTAGATATGTACTGAGCTTGGTTCTGGAGCCGTATTTGTCAGAGCTTGGTTCTGGAGCTGTATATATGTACTGAGCTCAGTTCTATTGCTGTATATATGTACTGGGCTTGGTTCTGGAGCCGTATTTGTCAGAGCTTGGTTCTGGAGCTGTATATATGTATTAACGTTGGTGGTTCTGGTGCTGTATATATGTACTGAGCTCAGTTCTAGTGCTGTATATATGTACTGGGCTTGGTTCTGGAGCCGTATTTGTCAGAGCTTGGTTCTGGAGCTGTATATATGTACTGAGCTTGGTTCTAGTGCTGTATATATGTACTGAGCTCAGTTCTATTGCTGTATATATGTACTGAGCTTGGTTCTAGTGCTGTATATATGTACTGAGCTCAGTTCTATTGCTGTATATATGTACTGAGCTCAGTTCTATTGCTGTATATATGTACTGAGCTTGGTTCTGGAGCTGTATATATGTACTGAGCTCAGTTCTATTGCTGTATATATGTACTGAGCTCAGTTCTATTGCTGTATATATGTACTGAGCTCAGTTCTATTGCTGTATATATGTACTGAGCTTGGTTCTGGACCCGTATTTGTCAGAGCTTGGTTCTGGTGCTGTATATATGTACTGAGCTTGGTTCTAGTGCTGTATATATGTACTGAGCTTGGTTCTAGTGCTGTATATATGTACTGAGCTCAGTTCTAGTGCTGTATATATGTACTGAGCTTGGTTCTGGAGCCGTATTTGTCAGAGCTTTGTTCTGGTGCTGTATATATGTACTGAGCTTGGTTCTAGTGCTGTATATATGTACTGAGCTCAGTTCTACTGCTGTATATATGTACTGAGCTTGGTTCTGGAGCCTTATTTGTCAGAGCTTGGTTCTGGAGCTGTATATATGTACTGAGCTTGGTTCTAGTGCTGTATATATGTACTGAGCTCAGTTCTATTGCTGTATATATGTACTGAGCTTGGTTCTAGTGCTGTATATATGTACTGAGCTCAGTTCTATTGCTGTATATATGTACTGAGCTTGGTTCTGGAGCTGTATATATGTACTGAGCTCAGTTCTAGTGCTGTATATATGTACTGACCTTGGTTCTGGAGCCGTATTTGTCAGAGCTTGGTTCTGGAGCTGTATATATGTACTGAGCTTGGTTCTAGTGCTGTATATATGTACTGAGCTCAGTTCTATTGCTGTATATATGTACTGAGCTCAGTTCTATTGCTGTATATATGTACTGGGCTTGGTTCTGGAGCCGTATTTGTCAGAGCTTGGTTCTGGAGCTGTATATATGTATTAAGCTTGGTGGTTCTGGTGCTGTATATATGTACTGAGCTCAGTTCTAGTGCTGTATATATGTACTGGGCTTGGTTCTGGAGCCGTATTTGTCAGAGCTTGGTTCTGGAGCTGTATATATGTACTGAGCTTGGTTCTAGTGCTGTATATATGTACTGAGCTCAGTTCTATTGCTGTATATATGTACTGAGCTTGGTTCTAGTGCTGTATATATGTACTGAGCTCAGTTCTATTGCTGTATATATGTACTGAGCTCAGTTCTATTGCTGTATATATGTACTGAGCTCAGTTCTATTGCTGTATATATGTACTGAGCTCAGTTCTATTGCTGTATATATGTACTGAGCTTGGTTCTGGAGCTGTATATATGTACTGAGCTCAGTTCTATTGCTGTATATATGTACTGAGCTCAGTTCTATTGCTGTATATATGTACTGAGCTCAGTTCTATTGCTGTATATATGTACTGAGCTTGGTTCTGGACCCGTATTTGTCAGAGCTTGGTTCTGGTGCTGTATATATGTACTGAGCTTGGTTCTAGTGCTGTATATATGTACTGAGCTTGGTTCTAGTGCTGTATATATGTACTGAGCTCAGTTCTAGTGCTGTATATATGTACTGAGCTTGGTTCTGGAGCCGTATTTGTCAGAGCTTTGTTCTGGTGCTGTATATATGTACTGAGCTTGGTTCTAGTGCTGTATATATGTACTGAGCTCAGTTCTACTGCTGTATATATGTACTGAGCTTGGTTCTGGAGCCTTATTTGTCAGAGCTTTGTTCTGGAGCTGTATATATGTACTGAGCTTGGTTCTAGTGCTGTATATATGTACTGAGCTCAGTTCTATTGCTGTATATATGTACTGAGCTTGGTTCTAGTGCTGTATATATGTACTGAGCTCAGTTCTATTGCTGTATATATGTACTGAGCTTGGTTCTGGAGCTGTATATATGTACTGAGCTCAGTTCTAGTGCTGTATATATGTACTGACCTTGGTTCTGGAGCCGTATTTGTCAGAGCTTGGTTCTGGAGCTGTATATATGTACTGAGCTTGGTTCTAGTGCTGTATATATGTACTGAGCTCAGTTCTATTGCTGTATATATGTACTGAGCTCAGTTCTATTGCTGTATATATGTACTGGGCTTGGTTCTGGAGCCGTATTTGTCAGAGCTTGGTTCTGGAGCTGTATATATGTATTAAGCTTGGTGGTTCTGGTGCTGTATATATGTACTGAGCTCAGTTCTAGTGCTGTATATATGTACTGGGCTTGGTTCTGGAGCCGTATTTGTCAGAGCTTGGTTCTGGAGCTGTATATATGTACTGAGCTTGGTTCTAGTGCTGTATATATGTACTGAGCTCAGTTCTATTGCTGTATATATGTACTGAGCTTGGTTCTAGTGCTGTATATATGTACTGAGCTCAGTTCTATTGCTGTATATATGTACTGAGCTCAGTTCTATTGCTGTATATATGTACTGAGCTTGGTTCTGGAGCTGTATATATGTACTGAGCTCAGTTCTATTGCTGTATATATGTACTGAGCTTGGTTCTGGAGCCGTATTTGTCAGAGCTTGGTTCTGGAGCTGTATATATGTACTGAGCTTGGTTCTAGTGCTATATATATGTACTGAGCTCAGTTCTATTGCTGTATATATGTACTGAGCTTGGTTCTAGTGCTGTATATATGTACTGAGCTCAGTTCTATTGCTGTATATATGTACTGGGCTTGGTCCTGGAGCCGTATTTGTCAGAGCTTGGTTCTGGAGCTGTATATATGTACTGAGCTTGGTTCTAGTGCTGTATATATGTACTGAGCTCAGTTCTATTGCTGTATATATGTACTGAGCTTGGTTCTAGTGCTGTATATATGTACTGAGCTCAGTTCTATTGCTGTATATATGTACTGGGCTTGGTTCTGGAGCCGTATTTGTCAGAGCTTGGTTCTGGAGCTGTATATATGTACTGAGCTTGGTTCTAGTGCTGTATATATGTACTGAGCTCAGTTCTATTGCTGTATATATGTACTGAGCTCAGTTCTATTGCTGTATATATGTACTGAGCTTGGTTCTGGAGCTGTATATATGTACTGAGCTCAGTTCTATTGCTGTATATATGTACTGAGCTTGGTTCTGAAGCCGTATTTGTCAGAGCTTGGTTCTGGAGCTGTATATATGTACTGAGCTTGGTTCTAGTGCTATATATATGTACTGAGCTTGATTCTGGAGCTGTAGTTATGTACTGAGCTTGGTTCTGGAGCCGTATTTGTCAGAGCTTTGTTCTGGTGCTGTATATATGTACTGAGCTTGGTTCTAGTGCTGTATATATGTACTGAGCTCAGTTCTAGTGCTGTATATATGTACTGAGCTTGGTTCTGGAGCCTTATTTGTCAGAGCTTGGTTCTGGAGCTGTATATATGTACTGAGTTTGGTTCTAGTGCTGTATATATGTACTGAGCTCAGTTCTATTGCTGTATATATGTACTGAGCTTGGTTCTAGTGCTGTATATATGTACTGAGCTCAGTTCTATTGCTGTATATATGTACTGAGCTTTGTTCTGGAGCTGTATATATGTACTGAGCTCAGTTCTAGTGCTGTATATATGTACTGACCTTGGTTCTGGAGCCGTATTTGTCAGAGCTTGGTTCTGGAGCTGTATATATGTACTGAGCTTGGTTCTAGTGCTGTATATATGTACTGAGCTCAGTTCTATTGCTGTATATATGTACTGAGCTCAGTTCTATTGCTGTATATATGTACTGGGCTTGGTTCTGGAGCCGTATTTGTCAGAGCTTGGTTCTGGAGCTGTATATATGTACTGAGCTTGGTTCTAGTGCTGTATATATGTACTGAGCTCAGTTCTATTGCTGTATATATGTACTGGGCTTGGTTCTGGAGCTGTATATATGTAGTGAGCTCAGTTCTATTGCTGTAGATATGTACTGAGCTTGGTTCTGGAGCCGTATTTGTCAGAGCTTGGTTCTGGAGCTGTATATATGTACTGAGCTCAGTTCTATTGCTGTATATATGTACTGGGCTTGGTTCTGGAGCCGTATTTGTCAGAGCTTGGTTCTGGAGCTGTATATATGTACTGAGCTTGGTTCTAGTGCTGTATATATGTACTGAGCTCAGTTCTATTGCTGTATATATGTACTGAGCTTGGTTCTAATGCTGTATATATGTACTGAGCTCAGTTCTATTGCTGTATATATGTACTGAGCTCAGTTCTATTGCTGTATATATGTACTGAGCTTGGTTCTGGAGCTGTATATATGTACTGAGCTCAGTTCTATTGCTGTATATATGTACTGAGCTTGGTTCTGGAGCCGTATTTGTCAGAGCTTGGTTCTGGAGCTGTATATATGTACTGAGCTTGGTTCTAGTGCTATATATATGTACTGAGCTCAGTTCTATTGCTGTATATATGTACTGAGCTTGGTTCTAGTGCTGTATATATGTACTGAGCTCTGTTCTATTGCTGTATATATGTACTGGGCTTGGTTCTGGAGCCGTATTTGTCAGAGCTTGGTTCTGGAGCTGTATGTATGTACTGAGCTTGGTTCTAGTGCTGTATATATGTACTGAGCTCAGTTCTATTGCTGTATATATGTACTGAGCTTGGTTCTAGTGCTGTATATATGTACTGAGCTCAGTTCTATTGCTGTATATATGTACTGGGCTTGGTTCTGGAGCCGTATTTGTCAGAGCTTGGTTCTGGAGCTGTATATATGTACTGAGCTTGGTTCTAGTGCTGTATATATGTACTGAGCTCAGTTCTATTGCTGTATATATGTACTGAGCTCAGTTCTATTGCTGTATATATGTACTGAGCTTGGTTCTGGAGCTGTATATATGTACTGAGCTCAGTTCTATTGCTGTATATATGTACTGAGCTTGGTTCTGAAGCCGTATTTGTCAGAGCTTGGTTCTGGAGCTGTATATATGTACTGAGCTTGGTTCTAGTGCTATATATATGTACTGAGCTTGATTCTGGAGCTGTAGTTATGTACTGAGCTTGGTTCTGGAGCCGTATTTGTCAGAGCTTTGTTCTGGTGCTGTATATATGTACTGAGCTTGGTTCTAGTGCTGTATATATGTACTGAGCTCAGTTCTAGTGCTGTATATATGTACTGAGCTTGGTTCTGGAGCCTTATTTGTCAGAGCTTGGTTCTGGAGCTGTATATATGTACTGAGTTTGGTTCTAGTGCTGTATATATGTACTGAGCTCAGTTCTATTGCTGTATATATGTACTGAGCTTGGTTCTGGAGCTGTATATATGTACTGAGCTCAGTTCTAGTGCTGTATATATGTACTGACCTTGGTTCTGGAGCCGTATTTGTCAGAGCTTGGTTCTGGAGCTGTATATATGTACTGAGCTTGGTTCTAGTGCTGTATATATGTACTGAGCTCAGTTCTATTGCTGTATATATGTACTGAGCTCAGTTCTATTGCTGTATATATGTACTGGGCTTGGTTCTGGAGCCGTATTTGTCAGAGCTTGGTTCTGGAGCTGTATATATGTACTGAGCTTGGTTCTAGTGCTGTATATATGTACTGAGCTCAGTTCTATTGCTGTATATATGTACTGGGCTTGGTTCTGGAGCTGTATATATGTAGTGAGCTCAGTTCTATTGCTGTAGATATGTACTGAGCTTGGTTCTGGAGCCGTATTTGTCAGAGCTTGGTTCTGGAGCTGTATATATGTACTGAGCTCAGTTCTATTGCTGTATATATGTACTGGGCTTGGTTCTGGAGCCGTATTTGTCAGAGCTTGGTTCTGGAGCTGTATATATGTATTAACGTTGGTGGTTCTGGTGCTGTATATATGTACTGAGCTCAGTTCTAGTGCTGTATATATGTACTGGGCTTGGTTCTGGAGCCGTATTTGTCAGAGCTTGGTTCTGGAGCTGTATATATGTACTGAGCTTGGTTCTAGTGCTGTATATATGTACTGAGCTCAGTTCTATTGCTGTATATATGTACTGAGCTTGGTTCTAGTGCTGTATATATGTACTGAGCTCAGTTCTATTGCTGTATATATGTACTGAGCTCAGTTCTATTGCTGTATATATGTACTGAGCTTGGTTCTGGAGCTGTATATATGTACTGAGCTCAGTTCTATTGCTGTATATATGTACTGAGCTCAGTTCTATTGCTGTATATATGTACTGAGCTCAGTTCTATTGCTGTATATATGTACTGAGCTTGGTTCTGGACCCGTATTTGTCAGAGCTTGGTTCTGGTGCTGTATATATGTACTGAGCTTGGTTCTAGTGCTGTATATATGTACTGAGCTCAGTTCTAGTGCTGTATATATGTACTGAGCTTGGTTCTGGAGCCGTATTTGTCAGAGCTTTGTTCTGGTGCTGTATATATGTACTGAGCTTGGTTCTAGTGCTGTATATATGTACTGAGCTCAGTTCTACTGCTGTATATATGTACTGAGCTTGGTTCTGGAGCCTTATTTGTCAGAGCTTGGTTCTGGAGCTGTATATATGTACTGAGCTTGGTTCTAGTGCTGTATATATGTACTGAGCTCAGTTCTAATGCTGTATATATGTACTGAGCTTGGTTCTAGTGCTGTATATATGTACTGAGCTCAGTTCTATTGCTGTATATATGTACTGAGCTTGGTTCTGGAGCTGTATATATGTACTGAGCTCAGTTCTAGTGCTGTATATATGTACTGACCTTGGTTCTGGAGCCGTATTTGTCAGAGCTTGGTTCTGGAGCTGTATATATGTACTGAGCTTGGTTCTAGTGCTGTATATATGTACTGAGCTCAGTTCTATTGCTGTATATATGTACTGAGCTCAGTTCTATTGCTGTATATATGTACTGGGCTTGGTTCTGGAGCCGTATTTGTCAGAGCTTGGTTCTGGAGCTGTATATATGTATTAAGCTTGGTGGTTCTGGTGCTGTATATATGTACTGAGCTCAGTTCTAGTGCTGTATATATGTACTGGGCTTGGTTCTGGAGCCGTATTTGTCAGAGCTTGGTTCTGGAGCTGTATATATGTACTGAGCTTGGTTCTAGTGCTGTATATATGTACTGAGCTCAGTTCTATTGCTGTATATATGTACTGAGCTTGGTTCTAGTGCTGTATATATGTACTGAGCTCAGTTCTATTGCTGTATATATGTACTGAGCTCAGTTCTATTGCTGTATATATGTACTGAGCTCAGTTCTATTGCTGTATATATGTACTGAGCTCAGTTCTATTGCTGTATATATGTACTGAGCTTGGTTCTGGAGCTGTATATATGTACTGAGCTCAGTTCTATTGCTGTATATATGTACTGAGCTCAGTTCTATTGCTGTATATATGTACTGAGCTCAGTTCTATTGCTGTATATATGTACTGGGCTTGGTTCTGGAGCTGTATATATGTAGTGAGCTCAGTTCTATTGCTGTAGATATGTACTGAGCTTGGTTCTGGAGCCGTATTTGTCAGAGCTTGGTTCTGGAGCTGTATATATGTACTGAGCTCAGTTCTATTGCTGTATATATGTACTGGGCTTGGTTCTGGAGCCGTATTTGTCAGAGCTTGGTTCTGGAGCTGTATATATGTATTAACGTTGGTGGTTCTGGTGCTGTATATATGTACTGAGCTCAGTTCTAGTGCTGTATATATGTACTGGGCTTGGTTCTGGAGCCGTATTTGTCAGAGCTTGGTTCTGGAGCTGTATATATGTACTGAGCTTGGTTCTAGTGCTGTATATATGTACTGAGCTCAGTTCTATTGCTGTATATATGTACTGAGCTTGGTTCTAGTGCTGTATATATGTACTGAGCTCAGTTCTATTGCTGTATATATGTACTGAGCTCAGTTCTATTGCTGTATATATGTACTGAGCTTGGTTCTGGAGCTGTATATATGTACTGAGCTCAGTTCTATTGCTGTATATATGTACTGAGCTCAGTTCTATTGCTGTATATATGTACTGAGCTCAGTTCTATTGCTGTATATATGTACTGAGCTTGGTTCTGGACCCGTATTTGTCAGAGCTTGGTTCTGGTGCTGTATATATGTACTGAGCTTGGTTCTAGTGCTGTATATATGTACTGAGCTCAGTTCTAGTGCTGTATATATGTACTGAGCTTGGTTCTGGAGCCGTATTTGTCAGAGCTTTGTTCTGGTGCTGTATATATGTACTGAGCTTGGTTCTAGTGCTGTATATATGTACTGAGCTCAGTTCTACTGCTGTATATATGTACTGAGCTTGGTTCTGGAGCCTTATTTGTCAGAGCTTGGTTCTGGAGCTGTATATATGTACTGAGCTTGGTTCTAGTGCTGTATATATGTACTGAGCTCAGTTCTATTGCTGTATATATGTACTGAGCTTGGTTCTAGTGCTGTATATATGTACTGAGCTCAGTTCTATTGCTGTATATATGTACTGAGCTTGGTTCTGGAGCTGTATATATGTACTGAGCTCAGTTCTAGTGCTGTATATATGTACTGACCTTGGTTCTGGAGCCGTATTTGTCAGAGCTTGGTTCTGGAGCTGTATATATGTACTGAGCTTGGTTCTAGTGCTGTATATATGTACTAAGCTCAGTTCTATTGCTGTATATATGTACTGAGCTCAGTTCTATTGCTGTATATATGTACTGGGCTTGGTTCTGGAGCCGTATTTGTCAGAGCTTGGTTCTGGAGCTGTATATATGTATTAAGCTTGGTGGTTCTGGTGCTGTATATATGTACTGAGCTCAGTTCTAGTGCTGTATATATGTACTGGGCTTGGTTCTGGAGCCGTATTTGTCAGAGCTTGGTTCTGGAGCTGTATATATGTACTGAGCTTGGTTCTAGTGCTGTATATATGTACTGAGCTCAGTTCTATTGCTGTATATATGTACTGAGCTTGGTTCTAGTGCTGTATATATGTACTGAGCTCAGTTCTATTGCTGTATATATGTACTGAGCTCAGTTCTATTGCTGTATATATGTACTGAGCTCAGTTCTATTGCTGTATATATGTACTGAGCTCAGTTCTATTGCTGTATATATGTACTGAGCTTGGTTCTGGAGCTGTATATATGTACTGAGCTCAGTTCTATTGCTGTATATATGTACTGAGCTCAGTTCTATTGCTGTATATATGTACTGAGCTCAGTTCTATTGCTGTATATATGTACTGAGCTTGGTTCTGGACCCGTATTTGTCAGAGCTTGGTTCTGGTGCTGTATATATGTACTGAGCTTGGTTCTAGTGCTGTATATATGTACTGAGCTTGGTTCTAGTGCTGTATATATGTACTGAGCTCAGTTCTAGTGCTGTATATATGTACTGAGCTTGGTTCTGGAGCCGTATTTGTCAGAGCTTTGTTCTGGTGCTGTATATATGTACTGAGCTTGGTTCTAGTGCTGTATATATGTACTGAGCTCAGTTCTACTGCTGTATATATGTACTGAGCTTGGTTCTGGAGCCTTATTTGTCAGAGCTTTGTTCTGGAGCTGTATATATGTACTGAGCTTGGTTCTAGTGCTGTATATATGTACTGAGCTCAGTTCTATTGCTGTATATATGTACTGAGCTTGGTTCTAGTGCTGTATATATGTACTGAGCTCAGTTCTATTGCTGTATATATGTACTGAGCTTGGTTCTGGAGCTGTATATATGTACTGAGCTCAGTTCTAGTGCTGTATATATGTACTGACCTTGGTTCTGGAGCCGTATTTGTCAGAGCTTGGTTCTGGAGCTGTATATATGTACTGAGCTTGGTTCTAGTGCTGTATATATGTACTGAGCTCAGTTCTATTGCTGTATATATGTACTGAGCTCAGTTCTATTGCTGTATATATGTACTGGGCTTGGTTCTGGAGCCGTATTTGTCAGAGCTTGGTTCTGGAGCTGTATATATGTATTAAGCTTGGTGGTTCTGGTGCTGTATATATGTACTGAGCTCAGTTCTAGTGCTGTATATATGTACTGGGCTTGGTTCTGGAGCCGTATTTGTCAGAGCTTGGTTCTGGAGCTGTATATATGTACTGAGCTTGGTTCTAGTGCTGTATATATGTACTGAGCTCAGTTCTATTGCTGTATATATGTACTGAGCTTGGTTCTAGTGCTGTATATATGTACTGAGCTCAGTTCTATTGCTGTATATATGTACTGAGCTCAGTTCTATTGCTGTATATATGTACTGAGCTTGGTTCTGGAGCTGTATATATGTACTGAGCTCAGTTCTATTGCTGTATATATGTACTGAGCTTGGTTCTGGAGCCGTATTTGTCAGAGCTTGGTTCTGGAGCTGTATATATGTACTGAGCTTGGTTCTAGTGCTATATATATGTACTGAGCTCAGTTCTATTGCTGTATATATGTACTGAGCTTGGTTCTAGTGCTGTATATATGTACTGAGCTCAGTTCTATTGCTGTATATATGTACTGGGCTTGGTCCTGGAGCCGTATTTGTCAGAGCTTGGTTCTGGAGCTGTATATATGTACTGAGCTTGGTTCTAGTGCTGTATATATGTACTGAGCTCAGTTCTATTGCTGTATATATGTACTGAGCTTGGTTCTAGTGCTGTATATATGTACTGAGCTCAGTTCTATTGCTGTATATATGTACTGGGCTTGGTTCTGGAGCCGTATTTGTCAGAGCTTGGTTCTGGAGCTGTATATATGTACTGAGCTTGGTTCTAGTGCTGTATATATGTACTGAGCTCAGTTCTATTGCTGTATATATGTACTGAGCTCAGTTCTATTGCTGTATATATGTACTGAGCTTGGTTCTGGAGCTGTATATATGTACTGAGCTCAGTTCTATTGCTGTATATATGTACTGAGCTTGGTTCTGAAGCCGTATTTGTCAGAGCTTGGTTCTGGAGCTGTATATATGTACTGAGCTTGGTTCTAGTGCTATATATATGTACTGAGCTTGATTCTGGAGCTGTAGTTATGTACTGAGCTTGGTTCTGGAGCCGTATTTGTCAGAGCTTTGTTCTGGTGCTGTATATATGTACTGAGCTTGGTTCTAGTGCTGTATATATGTACTGAGCTCAGTTCTAGTGCTGTATATATGTACTGAGCTTGGTTCTGGAGCCTTATTTGTCAGAGCTTGGTTCTGGAGCTGTATATATGTACTGAGTTTGGTTCTAGTGCTGTATATATGTACTGAGCTCAGTTCTATTGCTGTATATATGTACTGAGCTTGGTTCTAGTGCTGTATATATGTACTGAGCTCAGTTCTATTGCTGTATATATGTACTGAGCTTTGTTCTGGAGCTGTATATATGTACTGAGCTCAGTTCTAGTGCTGTATATATGTACTGACCTTGGTTCTGGAGCCGTATTTGTCAGAGCTTGGTTCTGGAGCTGTATATATGTACTGAGCTTGGTTCTAGTGCTGTATATATGTACTGAGCTCAGTTCTATTGCTGTATATATGTACTGAGCTCAGTTCTATTGCTGTATATATGTACTGGGCTTGGTTCTGGAGCCGTATTTGTCAGAGCTTGGTTCTGGAGCTGTATATATGTACTGAGCTTGGTTCTAGTGCTGTATATATGTACTGAGCTCAGTTCTATTGCTGTATATATGTACTGGGCTTGGTTCTGGAGCTGTATATATGTAGTGAGCTCAGTTCTATTGCTGTAGATATGTACTGAGCTTGGTTCTGGAGCCGTATTTGTCAGAGCTTGGTTCTGGAGCTGTATATATGTACTGAGCTCAGTTCTATTGCTGTATATATGTACTGGGCTTGGTTCTGGAGCCGTATTTGTCAGAGCTTGGTTCTGGAGCTGTATATATGTATTAACGTTGGTGGTTCTGGTGCTGTATATATGTACTGAGCTCAGTTCTAGTGCTGTATATATGTACTGGGCTTGGTTCTGGAGCCGTATTTGTCAGAGCTTGGTTCTGGAGCTGTATATATGTACTGAGCTTGGTTCTAGTGCTGTATATATGTACTGAGCTCAGTTCTATTGCTGTATATATGTACTGAGCTTGGTTCTAGTGCTGTATATATGTACTGAGCTCAGTTCTATTGCTGTATATATGTACTGAGCTCAGTTCTATTGCTGTATATATGTACTGAGCTTGGTTCTGGAGCTGTATATATGTACTGAGCTCAGTTCTATTGCTGTATATATGTACTGAGCTCAGTTCTATTGCTGTATATATGTACTGAGCTCAGTTCTATTGCTGTATATATGTACTGAGCTTGGTTCTGGAGCCGTATTTGTCAGAGCTTGGTTCTGGAGCTGTATATATGTACTGAGCTTGGTTCTAGTGCTGTATATATGTACTGAGCTCAGTTCTATTGCTGTATATATGTACTGAGCTTGGTTCTGGAGCTGTATATATGTAGTGAGCTCAGTTCTATTGCTGTATATATGTACTGAGCTTGGTTCTGGAGCTGTATATATGTAGTGAGCTCAGTTCTATTGCTGTATATATGTACTGAGCTTGGTTCTGGAGCCGTATTTGTCAGAGCTTGGTTCTGGAGCTGTATATATGTACTGAGCTTGGTTCTAGTGCTATATATATGTACTGAGCTTGGTTTTGGAGCTGTATATATGTACTGAGCTTGGTTCTGGAGCTATATATATGTACTGAGCTTGGTTCTGGAGCTGTAGTTATATAGGATATATTTATAAAAACAAAATTGCAGGGCAGATGGAATTCTTTTCAATTCATTGTATATTTAATGGGAACCTGTCAGACCATGCGGTAATACATGACCTGACAATATTTCCAAACATTCCCCTGTATGGTTTTTTTTCAGATGCAGCAAAATATATCAAATCAACTGATTAAAACGGCGCATGCCATTTGCTAATTACTCTATAAAGGGTCATGGGTCGGTGCCGCTATCCGGAAGAGTTACACAGTCCTGAATACAAACCCACCTTTCCATGCTTGATTGACGCCCCCTGGCTGTTCTACATCACTAACAGTCTCCGCCAAGTTTCCCGGATGCGCCACGCACTGTGCAGCAAGGTGTTTTTTGCCCGACTTCATTGCTGCACCGCGCATGAGTTTGAGGAGGATGCTAGTGATGTAGAACAGCATGGGGGGGGGGGCGCCATTTCAATTTTCACCTCAGGCAGCAGAAAAGCTAGAATCGGCCCTGTCTCCAGCCACACACTCCGGGACAATAAGCGCTCCACCGTCCCCGGCTACACACTCCGGGATGATCAGCACTCCACCGTCACCAGCCATACACTCCGGGATGATCAGCACTCCACCGTCACCAGCCACACACTCTGGGATGATCAGCACTCCACCGTCACCAGCCATACACTGCGGGATGATCAGCACTCCACCATCTCCAGCCATACACTGCGGGATGATCAGCACTCCACCGTCACCGGCCACACACTCCGGGATGATCAGCACTCCACCGTCACCGGCCACACACTCCGGGATGATCAGTGCTCCACTGTCAACAGCCACACACTCCGGGATGATCAGCACTCCACCATCTCCAGCCATACACTTCGGGATGATCAGCAATCCACCGTCACCGGCCACACACTCCGGGATGATCAGCACTCCACCGTCACCAGCCACACACTCCGGGATGATCAGCGCTCCACCGTCACCAGCCACACACTCCGGGATGATCAGCGCTTCCTGAGCCCGCTCCATGAGGTTAGCTGATCCCTTGTGGTGGATTATTGAGCTCCACTGACATAAAAGCTCTGTAGGGGGCGCTGTTATTGTGTGACTCAATATGGGGGGCCGTATGTTGTATGAACACACCCAGTATTGAAGAGTACTGACAGACCGGTCCTGGTAGTGATAAGGGGACAAACAATGAATAACTTTTTGGCAATCACACTTTTATCTATCCTCTGAAGTGTGACGTGACCTGTCAGGTGATATCATGAGTTGGGGTCCTTAACCTGGGGTGCTCAATGACGAGGGGGCTGCAGTGCACAGTAATACACCTGGACCTCCATGGACCCCCCATATAAGAAGATAACCAAAGTGGAAACCCCTGTCATGTGTATAATGTGTTCAGGGCAGTCACATGAGTGTAATGTGGGTGCATTTTTTGCGTTAGTTTTACGTCCACAAATCCCGGTCCAACCACGGCTCTAATCACCGGAAATAACATCACCAGAGGGGTCTATGATGGCGCCAGTGCCGGCCATTAAACCCTCAGTTGGTTCAGTGTTTGCGGTTCAATAATGCGCATGTAAGATGCTTGTGTGACACTGGCGTGACCCATAGACTCGAGTGCGCCGGTGGATCTCGTCATCACCCAATGTCTATACTGATACAATCACAGAGCAGATACCGCAGGATACATTGTGTATAATGTAGATATTCTATATGTGTAATATATTGTGTATAATGTAGATATTCTATATGTGTAATATATTGTGTATAATGTAGATATTCTATATGTGTAATATATTGTGTATAATGTAGATATTCTATATGTGTAATATATTGTGTATAATGTAGATATTCTATATGTGTAATATATTGTGTATAATGTAGATATTCTATATGTGTAATATATTGTATATAATGTAGATATTCTATATGTGTAATATATTGTGTATAATGTAGATATTCTATATGTGTAATATATTGTGTATAATGTAGATATTCTATATGTGTAATATATTGTGTATAATGTAGATATTCTATATGTGTAATATATTGTATATAATGTAGATATTCTATATGTGTAATATATTGTGTATAATGTATATATTCTATATGTGTAATATATTGTGTATAATGTATATATTCTATATGTGTAATATATTGTGTATAATGTAGATATTCTATATGTGTAATATATTGTGTATAATGTAGATATTCTATATGTATAATATATTGTGTATAATGTAGATATTCTATATGTGTAATATATTGTGTATAATGTAGATATTCTATATGTGTAATATATTGTATATAATGTAGATATTCTATATGTGTAATATATTGTGTATAATGTATATATTCTATATGTGTAATATATTGTGTATAATGTATATATTCTATATGTGTAATATATTGTGTATAATGTAGATATTCTATATGTGTAATATATTGTGTATAATGTATATATTCTATATGTGTAATATATTGTGTATAATGTAGATATTCTATATGTGTAATATATTGTGTATAATGTAGATATTCTATACGTGTAATATATTGTGTATAATGTAGATATTCTATATGTGTAATATATTGTGTATAATGTAGATATTCTATAGGTGTAATATATTGTGTATAATGTAGATATTCTATATGTGTAATATATTGTGTATAATGTAGATATTCTATACGTGTAATATATTGTGTATAATGTAGATATTCTATACGTGTAATATATTGTATATAATGTAGATATTCTATACGTGTAATATATTGTGTATAATGTAGATATTCTATATGTATAATATATTGTGTATAATGTAGATATTCTATATGTGTAATATATTGTGTATAATGTAGATATTCTATATGTGTAATATATTGTGTATAATGTAGATATTCTATACGTGTAATATATTGTGTATAATGTAGATATTCTATATGTGTAATATATTGTGTATAATGTAGATATTCTATATGTGTAATATATTGTGTATAATGTAGATATTCTATATGTGTAATATGTTGTGTATAATGTAGATATTCTATATGTGTAATATATTGTGTATAATGTAGATATTCTATATGTGTAATATATTGTGTATAATGTAGATATTCTATATGTGTAATATATTGTGTATAATGTAGATATTCTATACGTGTAATATATTGTGTATAATGTAGATATTCTATATGTGTAATATATTGTGTATAATGTAGATATTCTATATGTGTAATATATTGTGTATAATGTAGATATTCTATATGTGTAATATGTTGTGTATAATGTAGATATTCTATATGTGTAATATATTGTGTATAATGTAGATATTCTATATGTGTAATATATTGTGTATAATGTAGATATTCTATAGGTGTAATATATTGTGTATAATGTAGATATTCTATATGTGTAATATATTGTGTATAATGTAGATATTCTATATGTGTAATATGTTGTGTATAATGTAGATATTCTATACGTGTAATATATTGTGTATAATGTAGATATTCTATATGTGTAATATATTGTGTATAATGTAGATATTCTATATGTGTAATATATTGTGTATAATGTAGATATTCTATATGTGTAATATATTGTGTATAATGTAGATATTCTATATGTGTAATATATTGTGTATAATGTAGATATTCTATATGTGTAATATATTGTGTATAATGTAGATATTCTATATGTATAATATATTGTGTATAATGTAGATATTCTACAGCCCCCCCCCCCCCCCCATTCACGAGTGTCTTTGATTCATATTTCCTGTCTGGAAAAAGATGACCGTTTCAGGACTGGAGCCAAGACAAGACCGTCAGTGAACGGAGGCGAGAACCGGGCCTGCTGTGGAGCGCAGCGAGATGCCCGTTTCATGTTTGTTTGAGAAAATGAGCAGTTTCCATGTGGGTGGAGGTGACTGCCCCCCTAAATCTCAGCCCTAATATAACCCTCTGGGGAGACACAATGTACCAAAGAAGATGCTCTGCTCAGTAACGGAGGCTGGAGTGAAAATCCAGACATCTAGATAAACTGCGGGAATAAAGAATGTCGAAGTGAGAGGGACGAGCGCGACCGACAATAGAAGATGGATGTGGAGTGTGGGAATTGTAATGTCCGGGACTCAAGTCCACAAGTTAAATCCTTCTATAATGAAGAGTTCTGCAGCTTTCTAATAGACTTGGTGTTTCAATCCCTCACCATATTCAAGACCTCTGCATGCTGTCAGGGAATAAAACCTCTTCACAGCTGATGGTTTGCTACAATTGTATCCAGTCTAGAAAGTGGTCTGTGAGCTTAACCTGGACTCCAGACTGATACTGATGTGAATGGCGACAATCTCTGTCCAGCGCTGCCGAATTGCTGGCGCTATATAAGCAGCGAGAGATAAATAAATACCCGCTCTGATAAATTGTAACAATCCTGGAGTCATCTGCAAATGTCAAGTTACTGAAAGTTTCATTCAGGCGTTTCTGTTTCTAGGAAAGCTGGGACATGTGGCCCCATTACTGCACCCACCGGGGTTGTCACTCAGCTTTCTCAGACTCCTGAATGGCAAACTTGCATTTTAGCGATATGCGAATGCCGGATCTCTAAGAATCACTAGGCAGATTCTGGGGATCAGGGAGAGCTGGGTAAAAACCTTATATGAGCTGTAATGGAGAACATATTGGTTGACAACGCATCCAGCTTTCCCAGAAACAGATAAAACTAAGAAATGGCTACATCAGCTAACAAACAGAAGAGGGCGACTCCAGGACTGATAATTACTGGGATATCTTTTTTTGGGGGGCGGGGGAGTAATTTTTGGCAATAAGTTTCTTATTAATTGTGTAGCATAAGAGGTAAGATGATATAAGATGGCGCCGCTTATCCTTGTGTTGAGGGTCTGATCTGATGCGGGACCCAGGTGACTATAAATCAGATATATAACTGTGGGGAAGGGGCTTTGTCTTTACAAGCGTCACATTTCTGCCGGTCCCCACTAAATGAGAAATTAACTTTATATGAGCAAATACCTGAATTGCTGAGATTTAATTAAGTCGGAGTTAAAGGTCCCTGCAGGACCCCAGAGTAACGAAATTATGTGAATAGATGTTTACAGACGCTGCGTAAACCGCACCGGGGCCCTCGCCAACAAAACCGATTATAATAGAACCAATTGTGACAGAAGGCAGCAGTGCAGCAATCAGAGGTGGAGCTCGGGGGCCCCTGTGCCAAATCTGTAACCGGATCCCAAGAGTAACCCACCATCTTATGTGTGCCAGGGCCCGGGTGACTCCAGCCTCTGCGCCCCCGCCGTCAGTCTGAGGTCATCTGTAGATCATTCTAATATATACACATGATGTCCGGCATTATGATGGATTTCAGGGGTCTGATAGGGTGCGCAGCAGGGGCTGTTCTTGGGGAACAGGAAGAATGAGAAACACAGGATGGTAAGCAGAGTTTCTGGCTAATAGGTGGGGGGCTTCTTACTTGGGGACCCTCCTGTACTACTTTAATATTTCCTAATGGGGCATGTGGGTATGGATTGTCTTATATTCAGCTTTTATATTTGTTGCTTTCCCAAACCAAAGCCAGAAGGTCTGCGGAGGCCCCTGGACAAAAGATTGTGTTGGGCTGCTCCCATTTTTTGGAAAAGAGAATAACCAGGCAAAAAGTTATAGAATTATAGAATGTCAAAGTGGTGCCCTAATAATACTGCCAAGTGGTGCCCTAATAATACTGCCAAGTGGTGCCCTAATAATACTGCCAAGTGGTGCCCTAATAATACTGCCAAGTGGTGCCCTAATAATACTGCCAAGAGTTGCCCTGATAATACTGCCATTCAATGCAATAACAATACCACCATAGAGTGCTCTAGTAATACCGCCATACAGTTCTCTAATAATAAAGCCATACAGTGCCCTAATAATACCGCCATACAATGCTATAATAATACCACCAAACAATGCCATAATAATACCACCATACAGTGCCCTAATAATACCGCCATACAATGCTATAATAATACCATCATTCAGTGCCATAATAATACCACCATACAATGCCATAATAATACCGCCATACAGTGCTCTAATAATACCGCTTTATAGTGCCCTAATAATACCACCATACAGTGTCATAATACCATCATACAGTGCCCTAATAATACTGCCATACAATGCGATAATAATACCGCCATACAGTGCCCTAATAATACCGCTATACAGTGCCCTAATAATACCATCATACAATACCATAATAATACAGCCATACAGTGCCCTAATAATACCGCTTTACAGTGCCCTAATAATACCGCCATACAATGCCATAATAATACCACCATACAGTGCCATAATAATACCACCATACAGTGCCATAATAATACCATCATACAGTGCCCTAATAATACCACCATACAGTGCCATAATAATACCACCATACAGTGCCATAATAATACCACCATACAGTGCCATAATACCACCATATAATGCCATAATAATACCACCATATAATGCCATAATAATACCACCATATAATGGCATAATAATACCAGCATACAATGCCATAATAATACCACCATACAATGCCATAATAATACCACCATACAGTGCCATAATAATACCACCATACAATGCCATAATAATACCACCATACAGTGCCCTAATAATACCACCATACAGTGCCCTAATAATACCACCAAACAATGCCCTAATAATACCGCCATACAATGCCATAATAATACCACCATACAATACCACCATACAATACCATAATAATACCATACAATACCATAATAATACCACCATACAATACCATAATAATACCACCATACAGTGCCATAATAATACCACCATACAGTGCCCTAATAATACCACCATACAATACCATAATAATACCACCATACAATACCATAATAATACCACCATACAATACCATAATAATACCACCATACAATACCATAATGATACCACCATACAATACCATAATAATACCACCATACAATGCCATAATAATACCACCATAGAGTGCCCTAATAATACCATCATACAGTACCCTAATAATACCATCCCCTAATTGTAAAGGATCTGCCAGACACAGCTTCTGTGTCGACACCCGTGGGTAATCAGTCTGCACCTGCTCCTAAGTCTGATAGAGTGACTCCTTCTTCTACCAGTCAGGCTGGTAGGCTGAGGAGTGGGAGAACCTATCACAGCCTGGCCAGACGGTTCTAGCTCCCGCCCTCGGTCTATTTATACCTTCATTTCCTGCTCTTCCTTTGCCTGTGATTCTTTCCTGTTTCCTGGCTCTGCTGCTCCTGCTATGATTATTGACCTTGCTTCATATTGACCCTGGCTTTACTGACTACTCTCCTGTTCTGCGATTTGTACCTCGTCCACTCCTGGTTTGACTCGGCTCGTTCACTACTCTTGTTGCTCTCGGTGTTGCCGTGGTCAACTGCCCCTTTTCCCTTAGCTTCTGTGTACCCTTGTCTGTTTGTCTGTCGTGCACTTATTGAGCGTAGGGACCGTCGCCCAGTTGTACCCCGTCGCCTAGGACGGGCCGTTGCAAGTAGGCAGGGACTGAGTGGCTGGTAGATTAGGGCTCACCTGTCTGTCTCCCTACCCCTTCATAACACTAATAATACCGCCATACAATTCCATAATAGTACCTTCATACAGTCCCCTAATGATAACACCATTAAATGCCCTGAAATTTGTGCACAGGTTCTGGCTATCCATGCATGAGAGACTGGTAGTTTGCCCCTGCTGTGAATTATCCTGAGGAGTGGGGTTTGGGTCCCGGGGAATTTGCTCTCACCCCCAATAATCTGGTCCTGTATGAAGCTCTGCATGCATTTTATCAGACATATGAAAAGCGCCGTCATACGATGTCTTTATAAGGGTATGTTCACACGGCCTATTTACGGACGTAATTCGGGCGTTTTTGCCCCGAATTACGCCCGAAAATAGCGCCTCAATAGCGCTGACAAACATCTGCCCATTGAAAGCAATGGGCAGACGTTTGTCTGTTCACACGAGGCGTATATTTACGCGCCGCTGTCAAAAGACGGTGCGTAAATAGACGCCCGCGTAGAAGAAGTGACCTGTCACTTCTTTGGCCGTAATTAGAGCCGTTATTCATTGACTCCAATGAATAGCAGCGCTGATTACGCCCGTAATTGACGCGGCGTTCAAGCGCCTGCACATGCCGGTACGGCTGAAATTACGGGGATGTTTTCAGGCTGAAACATCCCCGTAATTTCAGCCGTAACAGACGCCCTCGTGTGAACATACCCTAATAGTACCCCCCCCCCCCTCCCCCCAGGTAAGCGTCACGCTGGTGGTAACGGCATCACGGCTGGTGAGGAGGTTTTCATTAGTCAGGGACCATTAATGAGGACTGAGTAACGCTCAATGTGACGCCTCAGATATTGCGGCCAAGGAAACGTCCCAGCAAATTTAGTGCTTGTGAGAAGTGTCGGGCTGGCAGCTCGCTGAAGGTCCCATTGATTCTGTGCAGCAGCAAGGAACGCGCAGCAAGGCGGGCGCCCATACAATGCCCCTCAGTTCTGGGTAAGTCATAAGGACTTATGTGGAAAATAGTTACCAAAAGAATTAGAAACATCATTTTCTTAATGAATGAGACGTCAGGGTAATTTACAGGGTGTGTAAACTTCTGCAATCATTTTCATTACTCCGGTGCATCTAAAATGAAGAAACTTTTCAAATGTTCCTGAATAAAAATTGGGGTGAGCAGATTCAAGATGCGCTGCCACAAGGCTCGGGGGGGGGGGGGAAGCAGCCGCAATCTAAGGAGCGTTGTCTATAATGTATCTTATATAATATACGATCAAAAGTTGTAACGCACTCGTTTCCTGATGTTTATTGTCTTATAGGACACGGCTATGATCATATGATCAGTGACTCCAGCTTAGCTGCATTGTCTATTGGAGTCTGAGGTTGTCTGAAATCTATGCTCTGTCTCATCAGAAGCTCAGGCTTCAGCTTTCTTTATCCCCCATGCTGTACACTGCAGTTATGCTCTATTAGGACAGCTATGATCAGTGACTCCAGCTTAGCTGCATTGTCTATTAGAGTCTGAGATAGTCTGAAATCCACTTCCGGTCCCATCAGAACCTCAGGTTGATGCACCGCCCTTCTCTCATGCTTTATACTGCAGCCCTGCTTGTTCATATTATTTGCTGTGTAGAAGCACAAGCTCAGCAGAACTCAGCACATGGAGAGATGATTTCTATTACAGTAAGGACAGAAGATTATAAACTACAAGAAGATAAACCCCAGTGAGAAGACAATGATTATCAGGTCATATAGACATAGATGGGGGGCTCAATAATGGGGTAGAAATCTGTTCTGTTACATGGTCATATTGGTGTTTGTGCCTAAATCTGCTGCGTGGGAATGTTCGGTGTAGTTCTCGTGAGCAGTGAATTTTTGAGTTCCCCCATAAGATAAATCTTGATAAATCCCTTATTCTCCAGCATTAGAACTGCCCTCTGCGCATTTACTGCCCCCGACCCCCTAACCCGAGCCCTTCACTGATCCCTAATCTGCCGGTGACATTCGCCAATTCCTTTCTCCACATTAGCGGCTCCGGTTTCCCAGATATTAGCAGCTAGAGCTTTACTGCAGTCATTTTTGGCCGGGTCGGAGCTGCTTTCTGGTGGTCTCATCATTTCCCAGCAGTGAACTTTGAAATCATACACCAAGCGCTGGAAGAAGAAGGATTTGTCTATTTCTCTTCCCCGCCGTCCCATTTCCCATTGTGAACTTCTGTTCTGTGCTGCGTTCTAGCAGCGAGGGGCAAATTCTACCCCGCAGGTTACAAAAACCTTCCTGAAAACGAAAGATCGCACTAGAAAATGCTGCATGGATTCAAAAACATTCCCGGCTCGTCTCAGGTTCTCTGTCTGTGAAGTTCTGTCCTTTGGCGCGCACGTTGTTAGGGTTTGTTCACACGGCTGATTTTCAGCCGTAAATGCCCCAAAAAACGGAAGCTGAACGCCCCCAAACATCTGCCCATTGATTTCAATGGGGAAAATGGCGTTTCATTCCGATGGGGCGTTTTTTTAATTACACGGACGTTTGTAAAAACGGCGCATAAAAATTACCCGTAAAAAGAAGCGCATGTCACTTCTAGAGCTGTTTTTGGAGCCGTTTTTCAATGGGTCAATAGAAAAACAGCTCCGAAAACGGCCGCAAAAAACGCATCAAAAGACGCCTGATGCATAAAAAAAGTTTGAAGATCAGAGGCTGCTTCCCCTTGAAAAGCTCCGTATTTTCAGCTGTTTGTAGTCTAGCGTGTGAACATGGCCTTAGAGTTACTAATATGGGGTTTATACAAAGCAGCTACTAGTAAAGTGTCTGTATATAACAACCTATAAACAGCACGACAATAATCAGTGAAAGGGATTCCTAGAACTGAGACTAAGCTCCATGAGACCCCTGGCTGAGGACCCTGCACCCTCTAGTGCTAGTGGAGCTGAGAGGAGGAACAACTGACTTGTCATCAGATTTGTACGATTATTGGGAAAACTGAATAGTACTAATTAGGCAGCACATATTACGGCGCACGGGGAGAGCGCTGTCAGTCAGCAGTTGGTTGCCGGGAGAAGCCCGTGACTACGTCAGACTCCAGGGTCACAGGCTGCTACAATACATACAATGTAAGTTTAGCACTGCAGGATATTTCCACAGAAATGTCACAGAAATCAGTATGTCGTCACCACATTACACTTCTCTGGCGGCGGCACGCAGCGGGTGACATTCAATGGGGGGGGGTAAAACCCGCAACAAATAACAGATGTTGCGGAAAAGCTGCGATTGTGCAAAAATCGCAACGCAGAAAAAGAAAACAACTTATACTTACCCAGAATTCTGTGCTTCTTCGTCGAGGCTGGCCTCCTGGGATGACTTTTCGTCCCATTTGACTGCTGCGACCAATCACTGGCTGCGGTGGTCACATGGGATAAAATTTCACCGCAGGAGGCCGAACTGGATGACGTCAGAGGGTAAATATGGGCTTTTCTTTTTTCTCGTCTGCATTCCAATGCACCACAATTTGGTTCTGTTTTTCGGCCGGAAATCTCTGCTGCCGATCGGGTGGCTACGCTTTGTACTTTTATGCAGCGTACCCGCCCTTTGTGATCTTACCTTTAGGGTATGTTCATACGGCTTATTTTCGGACGTTTTTCAGGTCGTAAATGGCCAAAAAATCGTAACGCCTCCAAACATCTGCCCATTGATTTCAATGGGAAAATGGCGTTCTGTTCCGACGGGCCGTTTTTTTACACGGCCATTTTGAAAAACGGCTGCATAAAAAAACGTCCGTGAAAAAAGTGCAGGTCTCTTCTTGAGCCGTTTTTGGAGCCGTTTTTCATTGACTTTATAGAAAAACAGCTCCAAAAACGGCCGTAAAAAATGCCGCAAAAAACGCGAGTGGCTTAAAAAAAAAGTCTGAAAATACCCTCAGACTTCATTCACACACAGAATTTTTCTGCCAATTAAAGTGCATAAAAAAAGGTTCTAAAAATGATGATACTAAGCAGCCCCGCCCCCTCATGAATAATAGGTGTGGTTGTGGCTGATCGTCAGTATTTTGCACCTGGACAATCTCCCTCTATGTAACATTGGGGTTCGTCTGCATCCTGCTGGGAAGTGGTGGGTGTACTTGCCCGCGTATCAGTAAGTGCGGCCTGTTCAGTGATTTTAGGAGCTCGTTTCTCTGTGACCAGCGTTCAGATGTAACGTTCTCTATTTGGTGTTCTTGTACGTTTTTTTTTTCTGTTGTTTTCGATTTTCCTATAGAGAAGTCTATGGCAGAAACTCCTGACAGTAACGCCATATTCAGAGCGCGCTGCGGTTTGTGCTGTTCACCTCCTTCAGTTTATTTTGCTGACGTGAAACGCGTGACATACTGATGGAATACGTACACTGATGTCACGCGGAACTGCAACGTAGGGAAAATGCTGCGTTTTTTATGCGCGCAACACGGACACGTTCGTGTGAATAAGGCCTAAAGGTAGAAGGTGCCAGGGTAACAATGCAGGGCAGCTGGGTGAAAAGGGTTAAATTGTCACAGTCCGGGCATGTTCACACGTCTTATTTTCAGCTGTTTTGCGGGCAGTAAATGCCCCATAAAACAGCTGAAAATACGGGGGGCTGAACGCCTCCAAACATCTGCCCGTTGATTTCAAAGGGAAAAACGGCGTTCCGTTCCTGCGGGGTGTTTTTTACACTGCTGTTTTTAAAAACGGCGCGTAAAAAAACACCCCGTAAAAAAGACGTGCCGGTCACTTCTGGAGCCGTTTCTGGAGCAGTTTTTCATTCTCAATAGAAATCCAGCTCCAAAAACGGCCGTAAAAAACGCATTAAACAAACGCCTGATGAATAACGAACAGCTGAAAATCAGAGGCGGTTTTCCCTTGAAAACCACTCTGTGTTTTACAGCCGTTTTTTGTTTAGCGTGTGAACAGAGCCTTAATATAACATACAATAGTGTGAAAGTATAATGCAACGTGGTGAGGAGACAATGTAGCGGGGTGACTATACAATGTAGCGGGGTGACTATACAATGTAGCGGGGTGACTATGCAATGCAGCGGGGTGCAGATCCAATGTAGCGGGGTGACTATACGATGTAGCGGGGTGACTATACAATGTAGCGGGGTGCAGATACAATGTAGCGGGGTGCAGATACAATGTAGCGGGGTGCAGATACAATGTAGCGGGGTGCAGATACAATGTAGCGGGGTGCAGATACAATGTAGCGGGGTGACTATGCAATGTAGCGGGGTGACTATACGATGTAGCGGGGTGACTATACGATGTAGCGGGGTGACTATACGATGTAGCGGGGTGACTATACGATGTAGCGGGGTGACTATACGATGTAGCGGGGTGCAGATACAATGTAGCGGGGTGCAGATACAATGTAGCGGGGTGACTATACAATGTAGCGGGGTGACTATACAATGTAGCGGGGTGACTATACAATGTAGCGGGGTGGCTATACAATGTAGCGGGGTGACTATGCAATGTAGCGGGGTGACTACAATGTAGCGGGGTGACTATACAATGTAGCGGGGTGACTATACAATGTAGCGGGGTGGCTATACAATGTAGCGGGGTGACTATACAATGTAGCGGGGTGACTATACAATGTAGCGGGGTGCAGGTGCAGATACAATGTAGACGTCTGACCGGGACTTCCTGCCAGAGGGTACACCGAGCTCACAGGGACCACCGACTCCAGGGGACCCCGCTGCCCCCTCAGCCATGAATTGCCCCATGTGAAGGTGTCAGGACCCCGCGGCCCAGACTCCTCCTACGGACGGGAACAAAGAGGAATCCTCCGGGAAATGGAAAATTCTTGTCTCTGTACTGAAGATAAGAAAAAGGTTCCCTGTAATGATGGTCTGCAGGCGACGGGGCCGCGTCCGATATTACGCCGCGCACTAGTCCCACAAATTGTCCGCATTTCAGGGAACGTGTAAAAAGTCCCCAATCTGACAGAATTGACTCTTTTATTGGCGCTTTTTCCCACATCTGTCGTCGCCATGTTGGGTGCCATTTTGGAAGCCGCTTTTCCTCAACCAATGGCCGATCGTCGTTTCTCGGCCAGAACTATTAGTCTCATAATAACAGTCGCTGCAACGCTCCTGCCCAAGAGAAATCCAAAACGGCGGCAGATCCGGTTGTACATTGTGCAAAATGGCGGCTGCAACTAAATAGAGATGTCTCTGCGGGGAGTTGCCCTTTAGGTGACCCATCTGTTCCATTTCCCATCGGTTCAGCAGACATTATACATTTTAAGCTTCAGTGTAAAGTCCCTTCTACACATTTGACATCAGACCCTGAGGAAATTGCGCAATCGTGTAACACCGGCGACATGAAAAAACATTGACAGGATTAATACTGCGCTCACTGGGATGGAAAATAATGGGAATTTCCAAAGAGGATAAGAAAAAATATCAAAGAAAGCGACAAGTCTCCGTCGGATGAAGGATGACGCAATGTTATGGCGAAGGTGTGGGGGGAGGGGCCGGTGGCTTCTTGTGAGCAAATATGTCATCAAATAAAAGGTTCACATTGAAGCGAATTCCCAGGGAAAATATAGAGCGAGTATTGTCTGCAGCTCCGCGCCCGGCCCATCTGCTCCCTGACCCACAGCAGGCTCACGCCGGCGGCCGCGCTGTATGGAGGCTGCGCTGAGCTCCGGGTCAGTCGGAGGCTGGGAGAATCTGTGAGGCCGCGGCTTCATATGGTTTCAATTAGAATCTTCCTGTACGGGCAGATCGCAGCTTCCAGGGTAATATTTATTATTGCGGCTGCAGATCTTCCCGTAAAAACAGTGACCGGCGATGGACGGATAAAGAGCGAAGAGGCCGGAGGCGCAAAAGATTCTTCTCATCACTCAGTCATTTTATGGCCTCCATGGAACCGAGATTATAAAGAAACCCGTCACGGCTGCCGAGAACTCAGGGGTCTGACCATCGAGCCGTGTCCGGGGGCCCAAAGACCAGAAGTCACCGCAGCGCAAATACATTACATTACCCGCTGCTCCAGCGTCGGCCCAGAACTTCTCCCCGAGGATTCACATTCTGGGAAATGTCACCGTTACACCAAACAATGGACCAGCAAAAGAGAGAAACACAAACTGCCCCCTCCCCTGCAATAAAGCAGATCAGATAAACTGTGAGGGGGTCTGTCCAAGCTTGCTGACTGTTCCCAATATGAACCAGCAGAATAGTGAGTGCAGCTCTGGAGTATAATACAGGATGTAACTCAGGATCAGTACAGGATAAGTAATGTATGTACACAGTGACTCCAACAGCAGAATAGTGAGTGCTGCTCTGGAGTATAATACAGGATATAACTCAGGATCAGTACAGGATAAGTAATGTAATGTATGTACACAGTGACTCCACCAGCAGAATAGTGAGTGCAGCTCTGGAGTATAATACAGGATATAACGCAGGATCAGTACAGGATAAGTAATGTATGTACACAGTGACTCCACCGGCAGAATAGTGAGTGCAGCTCTGGAGTATAATACAGGATGTAACTCAGGATCAGTACAGGATAAGTAATGTAATGTATGTACACAGTGACTCCACCAGCAGAATAGTGAGTGCAGCTCTGGAGTATAATACAGGATGTAACTCTGGATCAGTACAGGATAAGTAATGTATGTACACAGTGACTCCACCAGCAGAATAGTGAGTGCAGCTCTGGAGTATAATACATGATGTAACTCAGGATCAGTACAGGATAAGTAATGTAATGTATGTACACAGTGACTCCACGAGCAGAATAGTGAGTGCAGCTCTGGGGTATAATACAGGATGTAACTCAGGATCAGTACAGGATAAGTAATGTAATGTATGTACACAGTGACTCCACCAGCAGAATAGTGAGTGCAGCTCTGGAGTATAATACAGGATGTAACTCAGGTTCAGTACAGGATAAGTAATGTAATGTATGTACACAGTGACTCCACCAGCAGAATAGTGAGTGCAGCTCTGGAGCATAATACAAGATCAGTACAGGAGAAGTAATGTAATGTATGTACACAGAGACTCCACCAGCAGAATAGTGAGCGCAGCTCTGGAGTATAATACAGGATGTAACTCAGGATCAGTACAGGATAAGTAATGTATGTACACAGTGACTCCACCAGCAGAATAGTGAGTGCTGCTCTGGAGTATAATACAGGATGTAACTCAGGATCAGTACAGGATAAGTAATGTAATGTATGTACACAGTGACTCCACCAGCAGAATAGTGAGTGCAGCTCTGGAGTATAATACAGGATATAACGCAGGATCAGTACAGGATAAGTAATGTAATGTATGTACACAGTGACTCCACCAGCAGAATAGTGAGTGCAGCTCTGGAGTATAATACAAGATCAGTACAGGAGAAGTAATGTAATGTATGTACACAGTGACTCCACCAGCAGAATAGTGAGTGCTGCTCTGGAGTATAATACAGGATGTAACTCAGGTTCAGTACAGGATAAGTAATGTAATGTATGTACACAGTGACTCCACCAGCAGAATAGTGAGTGCAGCTCTGGAGTATAATACAAGATCAGTACAGGAGAAGTAATGTAATGTATGTACACAGAGACTCCACCAGCAGAATAGTGAGCGCAGCTCTGGAGTATAATACAGGATGTAACTCAGGATCAGTACAGGATAAGTAATGTAATGTATGTACACAGTGACTCCACCAGCAGAATAGTGAGTGCAGCTCTGGAGTATAATACAGGATGTAACTCAGGATCAGTACAGGATAAGTAATGTAATGTATGTACACAGTGACTCCACCAGCAGAATAGTGAGTGCAGCTCTGGAGTATAATACTGGATGTAACTCAGGATCAGTATGTACACAGTCACTCCACCAGCAGAATAGTGAGTGCAGCTCTGGAGTATAATACAGGATGTAACTCAGGATCAGTACAGGATAAGTAATATAATGTATGTACACAGTGACTCCACCAGCAGAATAGTGAGTGCAGCTCTGGAGTATAATACAGGATGAGTAATGTAATGTATGTACACGGTGACGCCGCTGTTTATAGATGTGTGTTCTGTTTGTGACTTGTATGATGGAGTTGATAAGTGAATAGTTGCAGAATTATCATTGTTCTTGAAGTGTCTGATTATCAGTAAAGTGCACTTGAGGGAATGTTCACACGGGCTGTAAACGCCTTGAAAAATGGCTGAAAATACGGGGCTGAACGACTCTAAACATCTGTCCATTGATTTCAATGGGAAATATTGTATTTAGTTCCCAGGAGGGCGCTTTTTTATTTGGCCGTTTGTGAAAGCGGCACGTAAAACAACGCCCCGTAAAAAAGAAGTGCATGTCGCTTCTTGAGCCTTTTTTGGAGACGTTTTTTATTGTCACCACAGAAAAACGGCTCCAAAAAACGGCTCCAAAAAACCCTTGATGCATAAAAAACGGCTGAAAATCAGAGGCTGTTTTCTCTTGAAAAGCTCCATAATCCACAGCTGTTTTTTGTTTGCTGTGTGAACATGCCCTTACTGTGGGTCATTGGTGTTCAGCGAACGCTTTCCCAGGATGTCGTCCGCTATTTCGGAAATCTCACAAAGGCAAAGATTTTTAATGCCTCTTCTTCTTTTTGTCTGGAGTTTCTGTTTTTTTGTAGCTAATTCCCCGTCCATCCTGATCCTCTCTCTGCGCCACAATCCTTACCAGTAAGATCTGCATCGTTTTGGATCACATGACGGGTCATTGTCCCCGCTGAGCGTCCAGATAAGAAGCTTCAGTCACTTGCAGCTCACCTGGTGGAAACAAAGAAGATGTCAGATGTGTGGAGTCCGCGAGACAATGAGTCCACTTCACTTCTAAATCCCGTCACTGACTCCTGACAGCACTAATGGAATGAGAGTCCGTCAAAAGCAAAAACAGGACACCAACAGTGATCACTCTCATCATCTCAAACTCAACTCGATAATAACACCCCCCCCCCCACATCGATAACCGCTACAGATACAGCAATGCGTTCATCCTATTATTTGTAGTCACTTTTTTCAATTCCATGCACTACAGCATTAGAGAGCAGCTAAACCGATACAACACTGCTACATATGAAACATTGTATCCTCTCCGGACACCGGGTATTACTGCCAAAACAGGTTGGGATGAATCTGAAAAGCGAAAAACCAAACTGTTCAAATTTTGTGCACGTTAACGGTAGACGAGGATGATGGTGGTTATTATCTTATTATTCCCGTTATCTATTAGATTTTTATTGTCTGGTTTATTTATTTTAATTGACAGATCTATCGTATGTTACACTCAGGTCAACTGCTTGTGATCACCGCGCTACATAGAGAATCACCATAAACAGCGGAGTCACTGTGTATATACATTACTGATCCTGAGATACATCCTGTATTATACTCCAGAGCTGCACTCACTATTCTGCTGGTGGAGTCACTGTGTACATACATTACATTACTTATCCTGTACTGATCCGGAGTTACATCCTGTATTATACTCCAGAGCTGCACTCACTATTCTGCTGGAGGAGTCAGTGTACATACATTACATTACTTATCCTGCACTGATCCTGAGTTATATCCTGTATTATACTCCAGAGCTGCACTCACTATTCTGCTGGTGGAGTCACTGTGTACATACATTACATTACTTATCCTGTACTGATCCTGAGTTATATCCTGTATTATACTCCAGAGCTGCACTCCCTATTCTGCTGGTGGAGTCACTGTGTACATACATTACATTACTTATCCTGCACTGATCCTGAGTTATATCCTGTATTATACTCCAGAGCTGCACTCCCTATTCTGCTGGTGGAGTCACTGTGTACATACATTACATTACTTATCCTGTACTGATCCCGAGTTATATCCTGTATTATACTCCAGAGCTGCACTCACTATTCTGCTGGTGGAGACACTGTGTACATACATTACATTACTTATCCTGTACTGATCCTGAGTTACATCCTGTATTATACTCCAGAGCTGCACTCACTATTCTGCTGGTGGAGTCACTGTGTACATACATTACATTACTTATCCTATACTGATCCTGAGTTACATCCTGTATTATACTCCAGAGCTGCACTCACTATTCTGCTGGTGGAGTCACTGTGTACATACATTACATTACTTATCCTGTACTGATCCTGAGTTACATCCTGTATTATACTCCAGAGCTGCACTCACTATTCTGCTGCTGGAGTCACTGTGTACATACATTACATTACTTATCCTGTATTATACTCCAGAGCTGCACTCACTATTCTGCTGGTGGAGTCACTGTGTACATACATTACTTATCCTGTACTGATCCTGAGTTACATCCTGTATTATACTCCAGAGCTGCACTCACTATTCTGCTGGTGGAGTCACTGTGTACATATATTACATTACTTATCCTGTACTGATCCTGAGTTACATCCTGTATTATACTCCGGAGCTGCACTCACTATTCTGCTGGTGGAGTCACTGTGTACATACATTACATTACTTATCCTGTACTGATCCTGAGTTACATCCTGTATTATACTCCAGAGCTGCACTCACTATTCTGCTGGTGGAGTCACTGTGTACATACATTACATTACTTATCCTGTACTGATCCTGAGTTACATCCTGTATTATACTCCAGAGCTGCACTCACTATTCTGCTGGTGGAGTCACTGTGTACATATATTACATTACTTATCCTGTACTGATCCTGAGTTACAGTGGAGGAAATAAGTATTTGATCCCTTGCTGATTTTGTAAGTTTTCCCACTGTCAAAGACATGAACAGTCTAGAATTTTTAGGCTAGGTTACTTTTACCAGTGAGAGACAGATTATAGAAAAAAAAAAAAAGAAAATCACATAGTCAAAATTATATATATTTATTTGCATTGTGCACAGAGAAATAAGTATGTGACCCCCGACCAACCATTAAGAGTTCAGCCTCCTCCAGACCAGTTACTGCTCCAAATCAACTTGGTGCCTGCATTATAGACAGCTCTTACATGGTCACCTGTATAAGAGACTCCTGTCCACAGACTCAATGATCAGTCTGACTCTAACCTCTACAACATGGGCAAGACCAAAGAGCTTTCTAAGGATGTCAGGGACAAGATCATAGACCTGCACAAGGCTGGAATGGGCTACAAAACCATAAGTAAGACGCTGGGTGAGAAGGAGACAACTGTTGGTGCAATAGTAAGAAAATGGAAGACATACAAAATGACTGTCAATCGACATCGATCTGGGGCTCCATGCAAAATCTCACCTCGTGGGGTATCCTTGATCCTGAGGAAGGTGAGAGCTCAGCCGAAAACTACACGGGGGGAACTTGTTAATGATCTCAAGGCAGCTGGGACCACAGTCCCCAAGAAAACCATTGGTAACACATTACAATCCTGCAGTGCCCGCAAGGTCCCCCTGCTCAAGAAGGCACATGTACAGGCCCGTCTGACGTCTGCAAATGAACATCTGGATGATTCTGAGAGTGATTGGGAGAAGGTGCTGTGGTCAGATGAGACTAAAATTGAGCTCTTTGGCATTAACTCAACTCACCGTTTTTGGAGGAAGAGAAATGCTGCCTATGACCCAAAGAACACCGTCCCCACTGTCAAGCATGGAGGTGGAAACATTATTATTTGGGGGTGTTTCTCTGCTAAGGGCACAGGACTACTTCACCGCATCAATGGGAGAATGGATGGAGCCATGTACTGTCAAATCCTGAGTGACAACCTCCTTCCCTCCACCAGGACATTAAAAATGGCTCGTGGCTGGGTCTCACAGCACGACAATGACCCAAAACATACAGCCAAGGCAACAAAGGAGTCGCTCAAAAAGAAGCACATTAAGGTCATGGAGTGGCCTAGCCAGTCTCCAGACCTTAATCCCATCGAAAACTTATGGAGGGAGCTGAAGATCCGAGTTGCTGAGCGACAGCCTCGAAATCTTAATGATTTACAGATGATCTGCAAAGAGGAGTGGGCCAAAATTCCATCTAACATGTGTGCAAACCTCATCATCAACTACAAAAAAACGTCTGACTGCTGTGCTTGCCAACAAGGGTTTTGCCACCAAGTATTAAGTCTTGTTTGCCAAAGGGATCAAATACTTATTTCTCTGTGCACAATGCAAATAAATATATATAATTTTGACAATGTGATTTTCTTTTTTTTTTTTTATATATAATCTATCTCTCACTGGTAAAATTAACCTAGCCTAAAAATTCTAGACTGTTCATGTCTTTGACAGTGGGCAAACTTACAAAATCAGCAAGGGATCAAATACTTATTTCCTTCACTGTATATCCTGTATTATACTCCAGAGCTGCACTCACTATTCTGCTGGTGGAGTCACTGTGTACATACATTACATTACTTCTCCTGTACTGATCCTGAGTTACATCCTGTATTATACTCCAGTGCTGCACTCACTATTCTGCTGGTGGAGTCACTGTGTACATATATTACATTACTTATCCTGTACTGATCCTGAGTTACATCCTGTATTATACTCCAGAGCTGCACTCACTATTCTGCTGGTGGAGTCACTGTGTACATACATTACATTACTTATCCTGTACTGATCCTGAGTTATATCCTGTATTATACTCCAGAGCTGCACTCACTATTCTGCTGGTGGAGTCACTGTGTACATACATTACATTACTTATCCTGTACTGATCCTGAGTTACATCCTGTATTATACTCCAGAGCTGCACTCGCTATTCTGCTGGTGGAGTCGCTGTGTACATACATTACATTACTTATCCTGTACTGATCCTGAGTTACATCCTGTATTATACTCCGGAGCTGCACTCACTATTCTGCTCTCAATCTGTGTACATACACGTGTTTGCGTGGGTTTCCTCCGGGTACTCCGGTTTCCTCCCACACCCCCAAAAACAGACCAATATGGAATGTAGATTGTGAGCCCCAATGGGGACAGTAAAAAGAGGACCTCTGTACAGCGCTGCGTAATATGTTTGCGCTATATAAGTAACTGTAATAAATAAATCTGTGGTGTAGTGTTGGGGGGGTCCGTGGTGTAGTGTTGGGGTAATTGTAGGGTTAGGGGGGAGCAGGGCTAAGTGCTTTATGTTTTGGGGGTCTCTGGTGTAGGTGTTGGGGGTGCAGTGATTTATACAGTAGGTGTTGGGGGGTCTATGATGTAGGTGTTGGAGGTGCAGTGTGTGGTAATGTAGGTGTTGGGTGGTCTCTGGTGTAGGTGCTGTGGGGGTCTCTAGCGTAGGTGTTGGGGTGCTGAGATTTATACTGTAGGTTTTGGGGGGTCTCTGGTGTAGTTGGGGTGCTGGGATTTATACTGTAGGTGTTGGGGGGGTCTCTGGTGTAGGTGTTGGGGGGGTCTCTGTTGTAGGTGTTGGGGGGGTCTCTGGTGTAGGTGTTGGGGTGCTGGGATTTATACTGTAGGTGTTGGGTGGTCTCTGGTGTAGGTGCTGTGGGGGTCTCTAGCGTAGGTGTTGGGGTGCTGAGATTTATACTGTAGGTTTTGGGGGTCTCTGGTGTAGTTGTTGGGGTGCTGGGATTTATACTGTAGGTGTTGGGGGGGTCTCTGGTGTAGGTGTTGGGGGGGTCTCTGGTGTAGGTGTTGGGGTGCTGGGATTTATACTGTAGGTGTTGGGGGATCTCTGGTGTAGGTGTTGGGGGGGTCTCTGGTTTAGGTGTTGGGGGGTCTCTGGTGTAGGTGTTGGGGGTCTATGATGTAGGTGTTGGGGGGGGTCTCTGGCATAGGTGTTGCTGGGTCTCTGGCGTAGGTGTTGGGGGGTCTATGATGTAGGTGTTGGGGGGTCTATGATGTAGGTGTTGGGGGGTCTATGATTTAGGTGTTGGGGGGTATATGATGTAGGTGTTGAGGGCTCTCTGGTGTAGGTGTTGGGGGCTCTCTGGTGTAGGTGTTGGGAGCTCTAAGGTGTAGGTGTTGGGGGATCTCTGGTGTAGGTGTTGGGGGGTCTATGATGTAGGTGTTGGGGGCTCTCTGGTGTAGGTGTTGGGGGCTCTCTGGTGTAGGTGTTGGGGGGGTCTCTGGCGTAGGTGTTGGGGGGTCTCTGGTGTAGGTGCTGGGATTTATACTGTAGGTGTTGGGGTGCTGGGATTTATACTGTAGGTGTTGGGGGGTCTCTGGTGTAGGTGTTGGGGGGTCTCTGGTGTAGGTGTTGGGGGGGTCTATGATGTAGTTGTTGGGGGTATCTGGTGTAGGTTTTGGGGGTCTATGATGTAGGTGTTGGGGGGGTCTCTGGCATAGGTGTTGGGGGGTCTATGATGTAGGTGTTGGGGGGTCTATGATGTAGGTGTTGGGGGGTCTATGATGTAGGTGTTGGGGGGTCTATGATGTAGGTGTTGGGGGGTCTATGATGTAGGAGTTGGGGGGTCTATGATGTAGGTGTTGGGGGGTCTATGATGTAGGTGTTGGGGGGTCTATGATGTAGGTGTTGGGGGTCTATGATGTAGGTGTTGGGGGCTCTCTGGTGTAGGTGTTGGGGGCTCTCTGGAGTAGGTGTTGGGGGATCTCTGGTGTAGGTGTTGGGGGGTCTATGATGTAGGTGTTGGGGCTCTCTGGTGTAGGTGTTGGGGGCTCTCTGGTGTAGGTGTTGGGGGGTCTATGATGTAGGTGTTGGGGGCTCTCTGGTGTAGGTGTTGGGGGCTCTCTGGTGTAGGTGTTGGGGGATCTCTGGTGTAGGTGTTGGGGGGTCTATGATGTAGGTGTTGGGGGCTCTCTGGTGTAGGTGTTGGGGGCTTTCTGGAGTAGGTGTTGGGGGATCTCTGGTGTAGGTGTTGGGGGGTCTATGATGTAGGTGTTGGGGGCTCTCTGGTGTAGGTGTTGGGGGCTCTCTGGTGTAGGTGTTGGGGGCTCTCTGGTGTAGGTGTTGGGCGGTCTATGATGTAGGTGTTGGGGGCTCTCTGGTGTAGGTGTTGGGGGATCTCTGGTGTAGGTGTTGGGGGGTCTATGATGTAGGTGTTGGGGGCTCTCTGGTGTAGGTGTTGGGGGCTCTCTGGTGTAGGTGTTGGGGGGTCTCTGGTGTAGGTGTTGGGGGGTCTCTGGTGTAGGTGTTGGGGGGTCTATGATGTAGGTGTTGGGGGCTCTCTGGTGTAGGTGTTGGGGGCTCTCTGGTGTAGGTGTTGGTGGGTCTCTGGTGTAGGTGCTGGGATTTATACTGTAGGTGTTGGGGTGCTGGGATTTATACTGTAGGTGTTGGGGTGCTGGGATTTATACTGTAGGTGTTGGGGATCACTATGCTAGTTATTCCTGCAGGAATGTGGGGGGTAAGTGAGGGGCTGCCAGCGTCCAGGGAGTTGATTAGAACCATTTGTGCGGTGAGTAAATGAGACTTTCTCCGGAGTTTCGCTGACACAATCCTTGTTCTGTTCTAAGCTACAAAAACCAGATCTGCACAACTTTACAGCCGAGCGCCTGGAGCTGACATTATCCGACCGTTAACTCTCTCCGCGCCAAAGAAAGGGTTAAAAAAATATTGTCCTCCAAGTCGCAAAATATTTATCAATTTTAAAAAAAAAAAAATTATTCATCAAATTATCAAACAAATAATAAGAACAGTAATAAAATAAAAATTCAAACGTTACATCAATTTTAGGGTAAAACAAAAACCAATATTGAGCTGCAGCTGCGGAGAGATGAGGCGGATCAGATCAGACAACTGCCCATCACCGGATCCCCTGGCACACACCACCACCTGGTGGGCACTAACAGTCACTGCACCTCAGGAAAACGAGAGGACAATATTTTTGCAATAACTTTTATTATGAGACAAACTAAAAAACACTCCACAATGGGACCCCCTGTCCCAGCCCCCTCCTAACCAGCACAATGTAAGAGATACAAAGAAGTTTTAGAGGAGTCAGTCCAGAGCCACAGCCGCCGTTCTCTCCGTTCGGACATCCGGGACTGGTCGCACATATAAATACACGTCTCCTACTGTTCTCCAATGTGAATGGTGCCTATGAATCTCCACAAAAGTGCAAAGATCTGGTATTACGTGGGACTATATGGTGGTATAATGTGGGCTCCTATAGCGAGTATTATATGACTACTGTATATTAGTTGGGCACTACAGCGTGGTAGATTCTATACAGGAGTATTACTTTGCTGCTATTATGTGGACACTGTATGGGAATATTATCTGGGCATTATGTGGCAGTTTTATACGGGGACTGATTGGCAGTATTGTGCGGGCAATATACGGCACTGTTATGTGGGCACTATATACGGCACTGTTATGTGGGCACTATATACGGCACTGTTATGTGGGCACTATATACGGCACTGTTATGTGGGCTCTATATACGGCACTGTTATGTGGGCTCTATATACGGCACTGTTATGTGGGCTCATAGTTACATAGTTACATAGTTAGTACGGCTGAAAAAAGACACATGTCCATCAAGTTCAACCAAGGGAAGGGAAAAGGAAGGAAAAATTTCTACACATAGGAGCTAATATTTTTTTGTTCTAGGAAATTATCTAACCCTTTTTTAAAGCCATCTACTGTCCCTGCTGTGACCAGCTCCTGCGGTGTCTACTGTCCCTGCTGTGACGGCTCCTGCGGTGTCTACTGTCCCTGCTGTGACGGCTCCTGCGGTAGGCTATTCCATAAATTCACAGTTCTCACTGTAAAGAAGCCTTGTCGCCTCTGCAGCTTGAACCTTTTTTTCTCCAGACGGAGGGAGTGCCCCCTTGTTTTTTGAGGGGGTTTTACAAGGAACAGGATTTCACCATATTTTTTGTATGTGCCATTAATATATTTATATAAGTTAATCATGTCCCCCCTTAGTCTTCTTTTTTCAAGGCTAAATAGGTTTAATTCTTTCAATCTTTCCTCATAACTTAAATTCTCCATGCCCCTTATTAGCTTCGTTGCTCTTCTTTGTATTTTTTCCAACTCCAGGGCATCCTTTCTATGAACTGGAGCCCAGAACTGAACTGCATATTCTAGATGAGGCCTCACTAATGCTTTGTAAAGTGGCATTATTACATCCCTGTCCCGCGAGTCCATGCCTCTTTTAATACACGACAATATCCTGCTGGCCTTTGAAGCAGCTGATTGACACTGCATGCTGTTATTGAGTTTATGATTTACAAGTACACCCAGATCCTTCTCAACAAGTGAATCCGCCAGTGTAGCTCCCCCTAGGACATATGATGCATGCAGGTTGTTGGTACCAAGATGCATAACTTTACATTTATCTACATTAAACTTCATTTGCCAAGTGGACGCCCAAACACTTAGTTTGTTTAAATCTGCCTGTAATTCATGAACATCTTCCATAGTCTGAACTATATTACATAGCTTGGTGTCATCTGCAAAAATAGAAATAGTGCTATTAATCCCATCCTCTATATCATTAATAAATAAGTTGAATAATAGGGGTCCCAGCACTGAACCCTGGGGTCCCCACTTATAACCGGTGACCATTCAGAGAAGGAATCATTGACCACAACTCTCTGGATACGGTCCTTGAGCCAATTCTCAATCCAATTACAAACTATATTTTCTAAACCTATAGTCCTTAATTTACCCATTAGACGTCTATGGGGGACAGTGTCAAATGCCTTTGCAAAGTCCAAAAACACTAAATCCACAGCGGCCCCTCTGTCTAGACTTCTGCTCACCTCTTCATAAAAACAGATTAGGTTAGTTTGACAACTTCTGTCCTTAGTAAAACCGTGCTGGCTGTCACTTATAATGCTATTTATTGTCACATAATCCTGTATATAGTCCCTCAATAGCCCCTCAAACATTTTCCCCACGATGGATGTTAAGCTTACTGGTCTATAATTACCCGGGGAAGACCTAGAGCCCTTTTTGAAAATAGGCACCACATTTGCCCTGCGCCAGTCCCTTGGCACTATACCAGTCACTAGAGATTCTCTGAATATTATGAAAAGGGGGACAGAAATAACTGAACTAAGCTCTTTAAGAATTCTAGGGTGTAACCCATCTGGTCCCGGAGCCTTGTGCACATTTATTTTATTTAATTTAGCTTGGACCATCTCTACATTCATCCAATTCAGTATATCAACTGATATATTAACAGCACTGGCACCGGCTACATCAGCTGCTCTTTCTTCTGTTGTATATACAGAGCTAAAGAACCCATTTAGTAACTCTGCCTTCTCTTGATCCCCTGTGATCAACTCCCCATTACCATTATCTAGGGGTCCTACATGTTCAGACCTTGGCTTTTTTGCATTTATATGCTTGAAGAATTTTTTAGGATTTGTTTTACTATCCTTGGCCACCTGCCTTTCATTTTGTATTTTTGCTAATTTTATTACATTTTTACAGATTTTATTAAGCTCTTTATATTTTACAAAGGCTACAGCTGTACCCTCAGATTTGTATTTTTTAAATGCCCTTTTTTTGTCATGTATTGCCCCTTTCACAGAAGGTGTAAGCCATGTGGGGTTTAATTTGAGTCGTTTATACTTATTACCTGTAGGAATAAATTTTGCACTATAATAACTCAAAGTAGATTTGAAAATCTCCCATTTATCATTTGTTCCATTATTTGACATTAGTTCTTCCCAGTCTATATCCTGAATTGCAGCCCTCATCCTGGGGAAATTGGCTTTCTTAAAATTAAATGTTTTTGCCCTCCCAGCCTGCGTTTGTTTTTTACAGTATAGGTAAAATGTAACTATATTGTGATCACTGTTACCGAGGTTTTCACGAACATTGACATTCCCAACAAGATCTGCATTATTAGAAATGACCAGATCCAACAGAGCTTCACCTCTAGTCGGGTCTTCCACAAACTGGCCCATAAAATTTTCCTGCAACAGGTTGAGGAAATGTCTCCCCTTTGCAGTTGAAGCCGAACCATGACACCAATTAATATCCCGGAAATTAAAATCTCCCATTATCACTACAGTACCCGCCTGTGCAGCCCGCTCCATCTGTTTATATATCTAACCTTCCATCTCCTCAGTTATATTGGGGGGTCTATAGATTACACCAAAAGTAATTTTTTCAGTGTTTACCTCCCTTTCTAGTTCCACCCACAAGGTTTCAACCTCCTCACAGTCTTCACCCACTATTGTCTCTTTCACACCCGCCTTCATATCACTTCTCACATACAGACATACATCACCTTCATATCACTTCTCACATACAGACATACACCACCACCTCCATATCACTTCTCACATACAGACATACATCACCTTCATATCACTTCTCACATACAGACATACACCACCACCTTTCCTATTTGTCCTGTCTTTACGAAAAAGTGTAAAACCCTGTAGATTTACAGCCCAGTCATGTGAAGAGTCCAGCCATGTTTCAGCAACACCAACTATATCTATATTTTCTTCCAGTATCAAGGCCTCCAGCTCCCCCATTTTGCTTGCTAGACTTCTGGCATTTGTGAACATACACTTTAACTTGCCTGTCAGTTTTTCACTTTTATTATCAGAAATGTGATTTGACATTAATCGGTCCTTTTTATTTACACTGATGTTTTGTAACGAAAGGATCTCCTTATCTTGTTGTCTAGTCCTCTCCCCACATTCTGTTTCTCCCCCCACCAATATAGTCTGACCCCTCTCTAACCTGGCTACCCCTTTTTTTTCTACATTGACCTCCCTCCTCAGCCCTAGTTTAAATACTCCGCCACCCCAGCTAGAATTCTCTCCCCCAGCACAGCGGACCCCCTTCCATTTAGGTGCAAATCATCTGCAGAATACAGTTTGTACCCCAATGAAAAGTCAGCCCAGTGCTCTAGGAACCCAAATCCTTCTCCTCTACACCAAGACTTCAGCCATGCATTTAACTCCCTAAGCTCCCGCTGTCTTTCCTGTGATGCGCATGGCACAGGCAGTATTCCTGAGAATACAACCTTGGAGGTCCTTCCCTTCAGCTTGTAGCCTAGTTCTTTAAAATTATTCTTAAGGCTCCTCCACCTACCATTTATTCTGTCGTTGGTACCGACATGGACCACGACAGCTGGATCATCACCAGCCCCTCCCAGCAATTTGTCCACCCGTTCCACCACATGCCGAACCCTGGCACCAGGGAGACAGCAAACCATTCGGTTGAGGCGGTCTTGGCGACAAATTATTCTATCCGTCTTCCTGATTATAGAATCCCCTACAACTATCAATTGTCTTGGCTTGCCTGCATTACCATCCCGCCGACTACTAGCTGGGCTGTTCTCCCGGCTGTTAGGGAGATCAGTATCCACTAGGGCTGCCTTTTCTGAGACTGACACCCTCGCATCATCACCCAACCTGGCAATTTTGCTTGGAATGCCAGAAACCGGATCGGCCTTCCTTGTCTTTGACCCCTTTCTACTGCCCCTAACTACATTAACCAGCTACTTACCTGATCCTGCTCACCCATGTCTTCACCCTCCAGTTCTAACCCACTAACTGCATGCTCTGTGAGCAGCAAGCTCCGCTCAAAATTGTCTATCCTCCCCAGTGTTGCATTCTGCTCCTCCAGATCTCTAATACGAGCTTCCAGGTGAACAACATGCTCACATCTGCCACAGAGATATTCACCCTGGAACCCCGGCTCCAGTCGTGTATACATATGACAAACTGTGCACTGAAGAAAACCTCCAATCTTGCTATCCATTATCCAAGTTACACCAAAACAGCGAACAATTGTCAAAGAAAAAGAAGAGTACTTACTGGGGCTTCAACTCCTCTTTTCAACTCCGGTTTTAGAACTCCACTTAGTTCACAAGCCACTTAAACCACCAAGCTCTGTTATGTGGGCACTATATACGGCACTGTTATGTGGGCACTATATACGGCACTGTTATGTGGGCACTATATACGGCACTGTTATGTGGGCACTATATACGGCACTGTTATGTGGCCACTATATACGGCACTGTTATGTGGCCACTATATACGGCACTGTTATGTGGGCACTATATACGGCACTGTTATGTGGCCACTATATACGGCACTGTTATGTGGCCACTATATACGGCACTGTTATGTGGCCACTATATACGGCACTGTTATGTGGCCACTATATACGGCACTGTTACGTGGCCACTATATACGGCACTGTTATGTGGCCACTATATACGGCACTGTTATGTGGCCACTATATACGGCACTGTTACGTGGCCACTATATACGGCACTGTTATGTGGGCACTATATACGGCACTGTTATGTGGCCACTATATACGGCACTGTTATGTGGCCACTATATACGGCACTGTTATGTGGCCACTATATACGGCACTGTTATGTGGGCACTATATACGGCACTGTTATGTGGCCACTATATACGGCACTGTTATGTGGCCACTATATACGGCACTGTTATGTGGCCACTATATACGGCACTGTTACGTGGCCACTATATACGGCACTGTTACGTGGCCACTATATACGGCACTGTTATGTGGCCACTATATACGGCACTGTTACGTGGCCACTATATACGGCACTGTTACGTGGCCACTATATACGGCACTGTTATGTGGCCACTATATACGGCACTGTTATGTGGCCACTATATACGGCACTGTTATGTGGCCACTATATACGGCACTGTTATGTGGCCACTATATACGGCACTGTTATGTGGCCACTATATACGGCACTGTTATGTGGCCACTATATACGGCACTGTTATGTGGCCACTATATACGGCACTGTTATGTGGCCACTATATACGGCACTGTTACGTGGCCACTATATACGGCACTGTTACGTGGCCACTATATACGGCACTGTTATGTGGCCACTATATACGGCACTGTTACGTGGCCACTATATACGGCACTGTTACGTGGCCACTATATACGGCACTGTTATGTGGCCACTATATACGGCACTGTTATGTGGCCACTATATACGGCACTGTTATGTGGCCACTATATACGGCACTGTTATGTGGCCACTATATACGGCACTGTTATGTGGCCACTATATACGGCACTGTTATGTGGCCACTATATACGGCACTGTTATGTGGCCACTATATACGGCACTGTTATGTGGGCACTGTTATGTGGGCACTATATACGGCACTGTTATGTGGGCACTATATACGGCACTGTTATGTGGGCACTGTTATGTGGGCACTATATACGGCACTGTTATGTGGGCACTATATACGGCACTGTTATGTGGGCTCTATATACGGCACTGTTATGTGGGCTCTATATACGGCACTGTTATGTGGGCTCTATATACGGCACTGTTATGTGGGCACTATATACGGCACTGTTATGTGGGCTCTATATACGGCACTGTTATGTGGGCTCTATATATGGCACTGTTATGTGGGCACTATATACGGCACTGTTATGTGGGCTCTATATACGGCACTGTTATGTGGGCTCTATATACGGCACTGTTATGTGGGCTCTATATACGGCACTGTTATGTGGGCTCTATATACGGCACTGTTATGTGGGCACTATATACGGCACTGTTATGTGGGCTCTATATACGGCACTGTTATGTGGGCTCTATATACGGCACTGTTATGTGGGCTCTATATACGGCACTGTTATGTGGGCTCTATATACGGCACTGTTATGTGGGCTCTATATATGGCACTGTTATGTGGGCACTATATACGGCACTGTTATGTGGGCTCTATATACGGCACTGTTATGTGGGCTCTATATATGGCACTGTTATGTGGGCACTATATACGGCACTGTTATGTGGGCTCTATATACGGCACTGTTATGTGGGCTCTATATACGGCACTGTTATGTGGGCTCTATATACGGCACTGTTATGTGGGCTCTATATACGGCACTGTTATGTGGGCTCTATATACGGCACTGTTATGTGGGCTCTATATACGGCACTGTTATGTGGGCTCTATATATGGCACTGTTATGTGGGCTCTATATACGGCACTGTTATGTGGGCTCTATATATGGCACTGTTATGTGGGCTCTATATATGGCACTGTTATGTGGGCTCTATATACGGCACTGTTATGTGGGCTCTATATATGGCACTGTTATGTGGGCACTATATACGGCACTGTTATGAGGGCACTATATACGGCACTGTTATGTGGGCACTATATACGGCACTGTTATGTGGCCACTATATACGGCACTGTTATGTGGCCACTATATACGGCACTGTTATGTGGCCACTATATACGGCACTGTTATGTGGCCACTATATACGGCACTGTTATGTGGCCACTATATACGGCACTGTTATGTGGCCACTATATACGGCACTGTTATGTGGCCACTATATACGGCACTGTTATGTGGCCACTATATACGGCACTGTTATGTGGCCACTATATACGGCACTGTTATGTGGCCACTATATACGGCACTGTTACGTGGCCACTATATACGGCACTGTTACGTGGCCACTATATACGGCACTGTTACGTGGCCACTATATACGGCACTGTTACGTGGCCACTATATACGGCACTGTTACGTGGCCACTATATACGGCACTGTTACGTGGCCACTATATACGGCACTGTTACGTGGCCACTATATACGGCACTGTTATGTGGCCACTATATACGGCACTGTTATGTGGCCACTATATACGGCACTGTTATGTGGCCACTATATACGGCACTGTTATGTGGCCACTATATACGGCACTGTTATGTGGCCACTATATACGGCACTGTTATGTGGGCACTATATACGGCACTGTTATGTGGGCTCTATATACGGCACTGTTATGTGGGCTCTATATACGGCACTGTTATGTGGGCTCTATATACGGCACTGTTATGTGGGCTCTATATACGGCACTGTTATGTGGGCTCTATATACGGCACTGTTATGTGGGCTCTATATATGGCACTGTTATGTGGGCTCTATATACGGCACTGTTATGTGGGCTCTATATACGGCACTGTTATGTGAGCTCTATATACGGCACTGTTATGTGGGCTCTATATACGGCACTGTTATGTGGGCTCTATATATGGCACTGTTATGTGGGCTCTATATATGGCACTGTTATGTGGGCACTATATACGGCACTCTTATGTGGGCACTATATATGGCACTGTTATGTGGCCACTATATACGGCACTGTTATGTGGCCACTACATACGGCACTGTTATGTGGCCACTATATACGGCACTGTTATGTGGCCACTATATACGGCACTGTTATGTGGCCACTATATACGGCACTGTTATGTGGCCACTATATACGGCACTGTTATGTGGCCACTATATACGGCACTGTTATGTGGCCACTATATACGGCACTGTTATGTGGCCACTATATACGGCACTGTTATGTGGCCACTATATACGGCACTGTTATGTGGCCACTATATACGGCACTGTTATGTGGCCACTATATATGGCACTGTTATGTGGGCACTGTTATGTGGGCACTATATACGGCACTGTTATGTGGGCACTATATACGGCACTGTTATGTGGGCACTATATACGGCACTGTTATGTGGGCTCTATATACGGCACTGTTATGTGGGCTCTATATACGGCACTGTTATGTGGGCTCTATATACGGCACTGTTATGTGGGCTCTATATACGGCACTGTTATGTGGGCACTATATACGGCACTGTTATGTGGGCTCTATATACGGCACTGTTATGTGGGCTCTATATATGGCACTGTTATGTGGGCACTATATACGGCACTGTTATGTGGGCTCTATATACGGCACTGTTATGTGGGCTCTATATACGGCACTGTTATGTGGGCTCTATATACGGCACTGTTATGTGGGCTCTATATACGGCACTGTTATGTGGGCTCTATATACGGCACTGTTATGTGGGCTCTATATACGGCACTGTTATGTGGGCTCTATATATGGCACTGTTATGTGGGCTCTATATACGGCACTGTTATGTGGGCTCTATATACGGCACTGTTATGTGGGCTCTATATATGGCACTGTTATGTGGGCTCTATATATGGCACTGTTATGTGGGCTCTATATACGGCACTGTTATGTGGGCTCTATATATGGCACTGTTATGTGGGCACTATATACGGCACTGTTATGTGGGCTCTATATACGGCACTGTTATGTGGGCACTATATACGGCACTGTTATGAGGGCACTATATACGGCACTGTTATGTGGGCACTATATACGGCACTGTTATGTGGGCACTATATACGGCACTGTTATGTGGCCACTATATACGGCACTGTTATGTGGCCACTATATACGGCACTGTTATGTGGCCACTATATACGGCACTGTTATGTGGCCACTATATACGGCACTGTTATGTGGCCACTATATACGGCACTGTTATGTGGCCACTATATACGGCACTGTTATGTGGCCACTATATACGGCACTGTTATGTGGCCACTATATACGGCACTGTTATGTGGCCACTATATACGGCACTGTTATGTGGCCACTATATACGGCACTGTTATGTGGCCACTATATACGGCACTGTTATGTGGCCACTATATACGGCACTGTTATGTGGCCACTATATACGGCACTGTTATGTGGCCACTATATACGGCACTGTTACGTGGCCACTATATACGGCACTGTTATGTGGCCACTATATACGGCACTGTTATTTGGCCACTATATACGGCACTGTTATGTGGCCACTATATACGGCACTGTTATGTGGGCTCTATATACGGCACTGTTATGTGGGCACTATATACGGCACTGTTATGTGGGCTCTATATACGGCACTGTTATGTGGCCACTATATACGGCACTGTTATTTGGCCACTATATACGGCACTGTTATGTGGCCACTATATACGGCACTGTTATGTGGGCTCTATATACGGCACTGTTATGTGGGCTCTATATACGGCACTGTTATGTGGGCTCTATATACGGCACTGTTATGTGGGCACTATATACGGCACTGTTATGTGGGCTCTATATACGGCACTGTTATGTGGGCTCTATATACGGCACTGTTATATGGGCTCTATATACGGCACTGTTATGTGGGCTCTATATACGGCACTGTTATGTGGGCTCTATATATGGCACTGTTATGTGGGCACTATATACGGCACTGTTATGTGGGCTCTATATACGGCACTGTTATGTGGGCTCTATATACGGCACTGTTATGTGGGCTCTATATATGGCACTGTTATGTGGGCACTATATACGGCACTGTTATGTGGGCTCTATATACGGCACTGTTATGTGGGCACTATATACGGCACTGTTATGTGGGCTCTATATACGGCACTGTTATGTGGGCTCTATATACGGCACTGTTATGTGGGCTCTATATATGGCACTGTTATGTGGGCACTATATACGGCACTGTTATGTGGGCTCTATATACGGCACTGTTATGTGGGCTCTATATACGGCACTGTTATGTGGGCACTATATACGGCACTGTTATGTGGGCTCTATATACGGCACTGTTATGTGGGCTCTATATATGGCACTGTTATGTGGGCACTATATACGGCACTGTTATGTGGGCTCTATATATGGCACTGTTATGTGGGCTCTATATACGGCACTGTTATATGGGCTCTATATACGGCACTGTTATGTGGGCTCTATATATGGCACTGTTATGTGGGCTCTATATATATGGCACTGTTATGTGGGCTCTATATACGGCACTGTTATGTGGGCTCTATATATGGCACTGTTATGTGGGCTCTATATACGGCACTGTTATGTGGGCTCTATATACGGCACTGTTATGTGAGCTCTATATACGGCACTGTTATGTGGGCTCTATATACGGCACTGTTATGTGGGCTCTATATACGGCACTGTTATGTGGGCTCTATATATGGCACTGTTATGTGGGCACTATATACGGCACTCTTATGTGGGCACTATATACGGCACTGTTATGTGGGCTCTATATATGGCACTGTTATGTGGGCACTATATACGGCACTGTTATGTGGGCTCTATATACGGCACTGTTATGTGGGCTCTATATACGGCACTGTTATGTGGGCTCTATATATGGCACTGTTATGTGGGCACTATATACGGCACTCTTATGTGGGCACTATATATGGCACTGTTATGTGGGCTCTATATATGGCACTGTTATGTGGGCTCTATATACGGCACTGTTATGTGGGCTCTATATACGGCACTGTTATGTGAGCTCTATATACGGCACTGTTATGTGGGCTCTATATACGGCACTGTTATGTGGGCTCTATATACGGCACTGTTATGTGGGCTCTATATATGGCACTGTTATGTGGGCACTATATACGGCACTCTTATGTGGGCACCATATATGGCACTGTTATGTGGGCTCTATATATGGCACTGTTATGTGGGCACTAACTTTTTTTTATTTTTTCATTGACACCGTGAGGGCCTAAAGTGCAGCTAAACGTTTAACAAACTTCTGACATGTCCTAGTGACATGTCAGAAGTTTGGATTGGTGGGGGTCCGAGCACTGAGACCCCCACCAAACGCTAGAATGAAGCAGCTGGAGGTCTGATGTGACCGCTCCGCCGCTTTGTGTCTGTTCAGCTTTTTCTGGAAATAAATGTATCGTGTACGGTCTCAATAGAAAGTCTATGGGCCCGTCCTCCGCACTTCCAGCGAGTGGTGGGGGTCTCCGTGCTCGGACCCCCACCAAACAAAACTTCACTAGGACATGTCAGAAGTTTGTTAAACGTTTAGCTGCACTTTCATTTTTACGGGACAAGTTGTACTTTCTGATGGTATTTTATATTCTGTGCGACGGGCTGGAGAAAAATTCAGAATGGGGCGGAATTGGAAAGAAACATCCGTTCCGCCATTTTCTTATAGGCTTAGTTTTTACGGTGTTCACTGTGTGGCGAAAATGACACGTTACCTTTATTCTGCGGGTCAGTACGATGGCGGTGATACCAAATTGATATCGTTTTTGTTCTGTTTTAGTTCCTTTCCAAAATATTGTTTGATTTTTTTAAAGAAACAAAAAAAATGTTGTTGCGTCGCCGGATTGTGACGCCTGTAACTTTTTTCATGTTTGTTTACAGCGCCGGGTAAGGCGTCTTTTTCTACGTACAAAGCTGTTGTTTTTATTAATTCCATTTGGGGAATGTCGGGCATTTCGATCAGTTTTTATAAAAATTTTTGGGGGTTGAAGTGGCATTCTTCCGTTTTGACCTTTTTTCCCCGCTACGGATTTCACTGTATTGGAAAAATATTTTAATATTTTTAGAGTTCGGACATTTTTGGACGCCTGATGTGTTTCTTTATTTTTATAGTTGATCTAGGGAAAGGGGGGGATTTAAATTTTTATATATTTATTTATTTATTTTTTAAATATTTTTTAAAATTTTTATTTAGTTCCCCTGAGGGGCTTGAACCTGAAATCATCAGATCACTTTTGCCACAGATGGCAATATCACAATATGGCAAAGTCAGTACAGGCCACAGTCCACAGGCCACAGTCCACAGGCCACAGTCCACAGGCCACAGTCCACAGGCCACAGTCCACAGGCCACAGTCCACAGGCCACAGTCCACAGGCCACAGTCCACAGTCCGGTCTCCATATTAATCTTCCTATATCAGGGCTGGGGCGTCCACAAGGCTCTCAGCAGCTATAGGACTACACTGGTTCCTGCGATCTCACCGCGCGGAGGCTGGTGACCGGCCCCGAAGCAAAAGGGGCAATAAAAAGCCCCCTCAGATGCCGGTGGTCACATCTGTCACTGGCATCTGAAGGGTTAAATGATTGCGATCAGATCTTGCTGATTGCCGCTGGGCCCCTGCTGTGTAACACTGAGGAGACCCGGCAGTTATGGCGCCCACTCGGCTTCTGAGCAGGCGCCATTTTAAAAAACCCTTTCCCGAGTTAAATCGCCGGTGAAGTGACGGGAAAGGGATATGGAGGTATTATTTAGACTTGGTATGGCATTATTATGGGGGCGCTGTGTTATGGGGGTCGCTGTGTTATGGGGGTCGCTGTGTTATGGGGTCACTGTGTTATGGGGGCGCTGTGTTATGGGGCGCTGTGTTATGGGGGTCGCTGTGTTATGGGGGTCGCTGTGTTATGGGGGTCGCTGTGTTATGGGGGTCGCTGTGTTATGGGGGTCGCTGTGTTATGGGGGCGCTGTGTTATGGGGCCGCTGTGTTATGGGGGCGCTGTGTTATGGGGCCGCTGTGTTATGGGGGGCGCTGTGTTATGGGGTCACTATTATGGGGCGCTGTGTTATGAAGGCACTGTGTTATGGGGGCGCTGTGTTATGGGGGCGCTGTGTTATGGGGGCGCTGTGTTATGGGGTCACTGTATTATGGGGGCACTGTATTATGGGGGCACTGTATTATGGGGGCACTGTATTATGGGGGCACTGTATTATGGGGACGCTATGTTATGGGTGCGCTGTGTTATGGGGCACTGTATTATGGGGGCACTGTATTATGGGGGCACTGTATTATGGGGGCACTGTATTATGGGGACGCTATGTTATGGGTGCGCTGTGTTATGGGGGCACTGTATTATGGGGGCACTGTGTGGCAGTATTCCGGTATAACTATTTGGGTCATAGTGCATATCTATCGGTGTGTTGTATATAGCTGTGTGGTGAGCTGGGGAGTGGGGGCTCTCCTTTACTTGCTGCTCGTGGCCCCCATCTTCTATAAACGTGCTTCATCCGTCTACAGATCCCATGACCTGATCCTTAATATTCAGAAATATCATGTGCGATTCTTGGCGTCGGCCGAGCCGTCGACCTCTGCACATTGTCTGCCGCCCACATCTGGCCACAAGTCATTCCTGTTTAATATGTAGGCGGCACGTGGTGCCAGTCCCATGGCGAGCGCAGGATTGTGGTGGTCCGTCTGTGTTTGTTTGAAATTGGGCCCAAAAAGCCGACTTGGAGCAAAGACTCCTTGGAATGTGAGCCACGGCCCATCCAGACGGCTCTGTCAGCAAGCTCAGGAAACGGGCTGACAAATACTGGGAAGGGGCCCAAGTCCTGCAACAACCTGCGCGCCTCTCAGGAGAACGAGGGGCAGATTCCTTCATTACACGTACAGTCAATTGTGCTAATGAGCCTGGCCGGGGGCCGAGCAACAGATAATAGTGACTGAACCCAGAGAGCACAACTCTCAATATGTGCAATCATTTCCAGATGTGGAGGGGGCGCACACGTCACTCACACCCCAGGAATGAAAATGAGGTTTACACTTCATAATAATTATAATCATTAAACATCGTCTGCTCATTTATAACCCGACTGGAGGGATTACAGCGCAATCAGGACGCGAGAGGCGGCAACGTGGAGACTAATAATAAGAGAGAACCAATATATCATGATAATACTACTGATAATACTGATATATCATGATAATACTACTGATAATACTGATATATGATAATACTACTGATAATACTGATATATGATAATACTACTGATAATACTGATATATGATAATACTACTGATAATACTGATATATCATGATAATACTACTGATAATACTGATATATCATGATAATACTACTGATAATACTGATATATCATGATAATACTACTGATAATACTGATATATCATGATAATACTACTGATAATACTGATATATGATAATACTACTGATAATACTGATATATCATGATAATACTACTGATAATACTGATATATGATAATACTACTGATAATACTGATATATCATGATAATACTACTGATAATACTGATATATCATGATAATACTACTGATAATACTGATATATGATAATACTACTGATAATACTGATATATCATGATAATACTACTGATAATACTGATATATCATGATAATACTACTGATAATACTGATATATCATGATAATACTACTGATAATACTGATATATCATGATAATACTACTGATAATACTGATATATCATGATAATACTACTGATAATACTGATATATCATGATAATACTACTGATAATACTGATATATCATGATAATACTACTGATAATACTGATATATCATGATAATACTACTGATAATACTGATATATCATGATAATACTACTGATAATACTGATATATCATGATAATACTACTGATAATACTGATATATCATGATAATACTACTGATAATACTGATATATCATGATAATACTACTGATAATACTAATATTTGATAATACTACTGATAATACTGATATATGATAATACTACTGATAATACTGATATATCATGATAATACTACTGATAATACTGATATATCATGATAATACTACTGATAATACTGATATATGATAATACTACTGATAATACTGATATATCATGATAATACTACTGATAATACTGATATATGATAATACTACTGATAATACTAATATATCATGATAATACTACTGATAATACTGATATATGATAATACTACTGATAATACTGATATATGATAATACTACTGATAATACTAATATATCATGATAATACTACTGATAATACTAATATATCATGATAATACTACTGATAATACTGATATATCATGATAATACTACTGATAATACTGATATATCATGATAATACTACTGATAATACTGATATATCATGATAATACTACTGATAATACTGATATATCATGATAATACTACTGATAATACTGATATATCATGATAATACTACTGATAATACTGATATATGATAATACTACTGATAATACTGATATATCATGATAATACTACTGATAATACTGATATATGATAATACTACTGATAATACTGATATATCATGATAATACTACTGATAATACTGATATATCATGATAATACTACTGATAATACTGATATATGATAATACTACTGATAATACTGATATATCATGATAATACTACTGATAATACTGATATATGATAATACTACTGATAATACTGATATATCATGATAATACTACTGATAATACTGATATATCATGATAATACTACTGATAATACTGATATATGATAATACTACTGATAATACTAATATATCATGATAATACTACTGATAATACTGATATATCATGATACTACTGATAATACTGATATATCATGATAATACTACTGATAATACTGATATCATGATAATACTACTGATAATACTGATATATCATGATAATACTACTGATAATACTGATATATCATGATACTACTGATAATACTGATATATATATATGATAATACTACTGATAATACTGATATATCATGATAATACTACTGATAATACTGATATATCCTGATACTACTGATAATACTGATATATCATGATAATACTACTGATAATACTGATATATCATGATAATACTACTGATAATACTGATATATGATAATACTACTGATAATACTGATATATCATGATAATACTACTGATAATACTGATATGATAATACTACTGATAATACTGATATATCATGATAATACTACTGATATATCATGATAATACTACTGATAATACTGATCTATCATGATAATACTACTGATAATACTAATATTTGATAATACTACTGATAATACTGATATATGATAATACTACTGATAATACTAATATTTGATAATACTACTGATAATACTGATATATCATGATAATACTACTGATAATACTAATATATCATGATAATACTGATATATGATAATACTACTGATAATACTACTGATAATACTGATATATCATGATAATACTACTGATATATCATGATAATACTACTGATAATACTGATCTATCATGATAATACTACTGATAATACTAATATATCATGATAATACTACTGATAATACTGATCTATCATGATAATACTACTGATAATACTAATATATCATGATAATACTACTGATAATACAGATATATGATAATAATACTGATAATACTAATATATCATGATAATACTACTGATAATACTAATATATCATGATAATACTACTGATAATACTAATATATAATGATAATACTACTGATAATACTGATATATCATGATAATGGCACTGATAATACTGATATATCATGATATACTACTGATAATACTGATATATCATGATAATACTACTGATAATACTGATATATGATGATAATACTACTGATAATACTAATATATCATGATAATACTACTGATAATACTGATATATGATAATAAGGGCATGACCACACATGGCGGAATTCCTCCGCAACTGTCCGCATCAATGCCGCACCTAATCCGGGTTGCGGATTACGGCTGCGGATCTGCACAAAATGTGCAGAAAATTGATGCGGACTAGCTGCTGCGGACTGCGGGAAAAGTGCTTCCCTTCTCCCTATCAGTGCAGGATAGAGAGAAGGGACAGCACTTTCCCTAGTGAAAGTAAAAGAAATTCATACTTACCGCCCGTTGTCTTTATGACGCGTCCCTCCTTCGGCATCCAGCCCGACCTCCCTGGATGACGCGCCAGTCCATGTGACCGCTGCAGCCTGTGCTTGGCCTGTGATTGGCTGCAGCCGTCACTTACACTGAAACGTCATCCTGGGAGGCCGGACTGGAGACAGAAACAGGGAGTTCTCGGTAAGTACGAACTTCATTTTTTTTTACAGATACATGTATATTGGGATCGGTAGTCACTGTCCCGGGTGCAGAAACAGTTACTGCCGATCGCTTAACTCTTTCAGCACCCTGGACAGTGACTATTTACTGACGTCTCCTAGCAACGCTCCCGTCATTACGGGAGCCCCATTGACTTCCTCAGTCTGGCTGTAGACCTAGAAATACATAGGTCCAGCCAGAATGAAGAAATGTCAAGTAAAAAAAGCAAGACGCATCCGCAGCACACATGACATGTGCATGACAGCTGCGGACTTCATTGCGGAACTTTGAATCTCCATTGAAGTCAATGGAGAAATTCCGCCATGAGTCCGCCACTGCTCCGCAACAGACAGAGCATGCTGCGGACACCAAATTCCGCTCCGCAGCCTATGCTCCGCAGCGGAATTGTACGCATCGTGTAAACGAACACTGCTAAATTAAAGTGAAAGTCAATGTAGAAACGGCTCCGCTGCGGATTAACGCTGCGGAGTGTCCGCAGCGGAATTTAAGTGCAATTCCGCCATGTGTGAACCCGCCCTAATACTGATAAATCATGATATACTACTGATAATACTGATCTATCATGATAATACTACTGCTAATACTAATATATCATGATAATACTACTGATAATACTGATATATGATAATAATACTGATAATACTGATATATCATGATAATACTACTGATAATACTAATATATCATGATAATATTACTGCTAATACTAATATATCATGATCATACAACTGATAATACTAATATATCATGATACTACTGATAATACTGATATATCATGATAATACTACTGATAATACTGATATATGATAATACTACTGATAATACTAATATATGATAATACAACTGATAATACTAATATATGATAATACTACTGATAATACTAATATATCATGATAATACTACTGATAATACGGATATATGATAATACTACTGATAATACTAATATATCAGGATAATACTAATATATCATGATAATACTACTGATAATACTAATATATCATGATAATACTACTGATAATACTGATATATGATAATACTACTGATAATACTGATATATGATAATACTACTGATAATACTGATATATGATAATACTACTGATAATACTGATATATGATAATACTACTGATAATACTAATATATGATAATACTACTGATAATACTAATATATCATGATAATACTACTGATAATACGGATATATGATAATACTACTGATAATACTAATATATCATGATAATACTACTGATAATACGGATATATGATAATACTACTGATAATACTAATATATCATGATAATACTACTGATAATACTAATATATCATGATAATACTACTGATAATACTGATATATGATAATACTACTGATAATACTGATATATGATAATACTACTGATAATACTGATATATGATAATACTACTGATAATACTGATATATCATGATAATACTACTGATAATACTGATATATCATGATACTACTACTGATAATACTAATATATCATGATATACTACTGATAATACTGATATATGATAATACTACTGATAATACTGATATATGATAATACTACTGATAATACTAATATATCATGATAATACTACTGATAATACTTATATATCATGATAATACTACTGATAATACTGATATATCATGATAATACTACTGATAATACTGATATATCATGATACTACTACTGATAATACTAATATATCATGATAATAGTACTGATAATACTGATATATGATAATACTACTGATAATACTGATATATGATAATACTACTGATAATACTAATATATCATGATAATACTACTGATAATACTAATATATCATGATAATACTACTGATAATACGGATATATGATAATACTACTGATAATACTAATATATCATGATAATACTAATATATCATGATAATACTACTGATAATACTAATATATCATGATAATACTACTGATAATACTGATATATGATAATACTACTGATAATACTGATATATGATAATACTACTGATAATACTGATATATGATAATACTACTGATAATACTGATATATCATGATAATACTACTGATAATACTGATATATCATGATACTACTACTGATAATACTAATATATCATGATAATAGTACTGATAATACTGATATATGATAATACTACTGATAATACTGATATATGATAATACTACTGATAATACTAATATATCATGATAATACTACTGATAATACGGATATATGATAATACTACTGATAATACTAATATATCATGATAATAGTACTGATAATACGGATATATGATAATACTACTGATAATACTAATATATCATGATAATACTAATATATCATGATAATACTACTGATAATACTAATATATCATGATAATACTACTGATAATACTAATATATGATAATACTACTGATAATACTGATATATGATAATACTACTGATAATACTGATATATGATAATACTACTGATAATACTGATATATCATGATAATAGTACTGATAATACGGATATATGATAATACTACTGATAATACTAATATATCATGATAATACTAATATATCATGATAATACTACTGATAATACTAATATATCATGATAATACTACTGATAATACTAATATATGATAATACTACTGATAATACTGATATATGATAATACTACTGATAATACTGATATATGATAATACTACTGATAATACTGATATATCATGATAATAGTACTGATAATACGGATATATGATAATACTACTGATAATACTAATATATCATGATAATACTACTGATAATACGGATATATGATAATACTACTGATAATACTAATATATCATGATAATAGTACTGATAATACTGATATATCATGATAATACTACTGATAATACTAATATATCATGATAATACTGATATATGATAATACTACTGATAATACTAATATATCATGATAATACTACTGATAATACGGATATATCATGATAATACTACTGATAATACTGATCTATCATGATAATACTACTGATAATACTGATATATCATGATAATACTACTGATAATACTGATATATGATAATACTACTGATAATATTGATATATGATAATACTACTGATAATACTGATATATCATGATAATACTACTGATAATACTGATATATCATGATAATACTACTGATAATACTGATATATGATAATACTACTGATAATATTGATATATGATAATACTACTGATAATACTGATATATGATAATACTACTGATAATACTAATATATGATAATACTACTGATAATACTGATATATGATAATACTACTGATAATACTGATATATGATAATACTACTGATAATACTAATATATCATGATAATACTACTGATAATACTGATATATCATGATATTACTACTGATAATACTGATATATGATAATACTACTGATAATACTAATATATCATGATAATACTACTGATAATACTGATATATGATAATACTACTGATAATACTAATATATCATGATAATACTACTGATAATACTGATATATGATAATAATACTACTGATAATACTGATATATGATAATACTACTGATAATACTAATATATGATAATACTACTGATAATACTGATATATCATGATAATACTACTGATAATACTAATATATCATGATAATACTACTGATAATACTGATAATACTAATATATGATAATACTACTGATAATACTGATATATCATGATAATACTACTGATAATACTAATATATCATGATAATACTACTGGTAATACTGATATATCATGATAATACTACTGATAATACTGATATATGATAATACTACTGATAATACTAATATATCATGATAATACTACTGATAATACTGATATATCATGATAATACTACTGATAATACTGATATATCATGATAATACTACTGATAATACTGATATATCATGATACTACTGATAATACTAATATATCATGATAATACTACTGATAATACTGATATATCATGATAATACTACTGATAATACTGATATATCATGATACTACTGATAATACTAATATATCATGATAATACTACTGATAATACTGATATATCATGATAATACTACTGATAATACTGATATATCATGATAATACTACTGATAATACTGATATATGATAATACTACTGATAATACTAATATATGATAATACTACTGATAATACTAATATATCATGATAATAATACTGATAATACTAATATATCATGATACTACTGATAATACTGATATATCATGATAATACTACTGATAATACTAATATATGATAATACTACTGATAATACTAATATATCATGATAATAATACTGATAATACTAATATATCATGATAATAATACTGATAATACTAATATATCATGATAATACTGATATATCATGATAATACTACTGATAATACTAATATATGATAATACTAATGATAATACTAATATATGATAATACTACTGATAATACTAATATATGATAATACTACTGATAATACTGATATATGATAATACTACTGATAATACTGATATATGATAATACTACTGATAATACTGATATATCATGATAATAGTACTGATAATACGGATATATGATAATACTACTGATAATACTAATATATCATGATAATACTAATATATCATGATAATACTACTGATAATACTAATATATCATGATAATACTACTGATAATACTAATATATGATAATACTACTGATAATACTGATATATGATAATACTACTGATAATACTGATATATGATAATACTACTGATAATACTGATATATCATGATAATAGTACTGATAATACGGATATATGATAATACTACTGATAATACTAATATATCATGATAATACTACTGATAATACGGATATATGATAATACTACTGATAATACTAATATATCATGATAATAGTACTGATAATACTGATATATCATGATAATACTACTGATAATACTAATATATCATGATAATACTACTGATAATACAGAGATATTATAATACTACTGATAATACTAATATATCATGATAATACTACTGATAATACGGATATATCATGATAATACTACTGATAATACTGATCTATCATGATAATACTACTGATAATACTGATATATCATGATAATACTACTGATAATACTGATATATGATAATACTACTGATAATATTGATATATGATAATACTACTGATAATACTGATATATCATGATAATACTACTGATAATACTGATATATCATGATAATACTACTGATAATACTGATATATGATAATACTACTGATAATATTGATATATGATAATACTACTGATAATACTGATATATCATGATAATACTACTGATAATACTGATATATCATGATATTACTACTGATAATACTGATATATGATAATACTACTGATAATACTAATATATGATAATACTACTGATAATACTAATATATGATAATACTACTGATAATACTGATATATGATAATACTACTGATAATACTGATATATGATAATACTACTGATAATACTAATATATCATGATAATACTACTGATAATACTGATATATCATGATATTACTACTGATAATACTGATATATGATAATACTACTGATAATACTAATATATCATGATAATACTACTGATAATACTGATATATCATGATATTACTACTGATAATACTGATATATGATAATACTACTGATAATACTAATATATCATGATAATACTACTGATAATACTGATATATGATAATAATACTACTGATAATACTGATATATGATAATACTACTGATAATACTAATATATGATAATACTACTGATAATACTGATATATCATGATAATACTACTGATAATACTAATATATCATGATAATACTACTGATAATACTGATAATACTAATATATGATAATACTACTGATAATACTGATATATCATGATAATACTACTGATAATACTGATATATCATGATAATACTACTGATAATACTACTGATAATATTGATATATGATAATACTACTGATAATACTGATATATGATAATACTACTGATAATACTAATATATGATAATACTACTGATAATACTGATATATGATAATACTACTGATAATACTGATATATGATAATACTACTGATAATACTAATATATCATGATAATACTACTGATAATACTGATATATCATGATATTACTACTGATAATACTGATATATGATAATACTACTGATAATACTAATATATCATGATAATACTACTGATAATACTGATATATCATGATATTACTACTGATAATACTGATATATGATAATACTACTGATAATACTAATATATCATGATAATACTACTGATAATACTGATATATGATAATAATACTACTGATAATACTGATATATGATAATACTACTGATAATACTAATATATGATAATACTACTGATAATACTGATATATCATGATAATACTACTGATAATACTAATATATCATGATAATACTACTGATAATACTGATAATACTAATATATGATAATACTACTGATAATACTGATATATCATGATAATACTACTGATAATACTAATATATCATGATAATACTACTGGTAATACTGATATATCATGATAATACTACTGATAATACTGATATATGATAATACTACTGATAATACTAATATATCATGATAATACTACTGATAATACTGATATATCATGATAATACTACTGATAATACTGATATATCATGATAATACTACTGATAATACTGATATATCATGATACTACTGATAATACTAATATATCATGATAATACTACTGATAATACTGATATATCATGATAATACTACTGATAATACTGATATATCATGATAATACTACTGATAATACTAATATATCATGATAATACTACTGATAATACTGATATATCATGATAATACTACTGATAATACTGATATATGATAATACTACTGATAATACTAATATATGATAATACTACTGATAATACTAATATATCATGATAATAATACTGATAATACTAATATATCATGATACTACTGATAATACTGATATATCATGATAATACTACTGATAATACTAATATATGATAATACTACTGATAATACTAATATATCATGATAATAATACTGATAATACTAATATATCATGATAATAATACTGATAATACTAATATATCATGATAATACTGATATATCATGATAATACTACTGATAATACTAATATATGATAATACTACTGATAATACTAATATATGATAATACTACTGATAATACTAATATATCATGATAATACTACTGATAATGCTGATATATCATGATAATACTACTGATAATACTGATATATGATAATACTACTGATAATACTGATATATCATGATAATACTACTGATAATACTGATATATCATGATAATACTACTGATAATACTAATATATCATGATAATACTACTGATAATACTGATATATGATAATACTACTGATAATACTGATATATGATAATACTACTGATAATACTGATATATCATGATAATACTACTGATAATACTGATATATCATGATAATACTACTGATAATACTGATATATCATGATAATACTACTGATAATACTGATATATCATGATAATACTACTGATAATACTAATATATCATGATAATAATACTGATAATACTAATATATCATGATAATACTACTGATAATACTAATATATCATGATAATAATACTGATAATACTAATATATCATGATAATACTGATATATCATGATAATACTACTGATAATACTAATATATGATAATACTACTGATAATACTAATATATGATAATACTACTGATAATACTAATATATCATGATAATACTACTGATAATACTAATATATCATGATAATACTACTGATAATACTGATATATGATAATACTACTGATAATACTGATATATCATGATACTACTGATAATACTGATATATCATGATAATACTACTGATAATACTGATATATCATGATAATACTACTGATAATACTGATATATCATGATAATACTACTGATAATACTGATATATCATGATAATACTACTGATAATACTAATATATCATGATAATAATACTGATAATACTAATATATCATGATAATACTACTGATAATACTAATATATCATGATAATAATACTGATAATACTAATATATCATGATAATACTGATATATCATGATAATACTACTGATAATACTAATATATGATAATACTACTGATAATACTAATATATGATAATACTACTGATAATACTAATATATCATGATAATACTACTGATAATACTAATATATCATGATAATACTACTGATAATACTAATATATCATGATAATACTACTGATAATACTGATATATGATAATACTACTGATAATACTGATATATCATGATAATACTACTGATAATACTGATATATCATTATAATACTACTGATACTGATATATCATGATAATACTACTGATAATACTGATATATCATGATAATACTACTGATAATACTAATATATCATGATAATACTACTGATAATACTAATATATCATGATAATACTACTGATAATACTGATATATGATAATACTACTGATAATACTAATATATCATGATAATACTACTGATAATACTGATATATCATTATAATACTACTGATAATACTGATATATGATAATACTACTGATAATACTGATATATGATAATACTACTGATAATACTGATATATCATGATAATAGTACTGATAATACTGATATATCATGATAATACTACTGATAATACTAATATATGATAATACTACTGATAATACTAATATATCATGATAATACTACTGATAATACTGATATATGATAATACTACTGATAATACTAATCTACTAATATAGGATGATGATGATGATGATAATACTACTAATATATATAATGATACTAATATGTGATGATGATGATGATACTACTCGGTGGGTGACATGGAATTAGGTGACCCCAGATTTAAACACAGTGAAACATTGTATCATTCTGTGCTCCCCTGACAATCGGTGGTAAATTAGTGGTTGTCAGTCAGGGCATGCTGGGAGTTGTAGTTTAACAATAGGCTGGAGACTGTGGCACAATCCATCATCATTCCCATTCCTCCTTTCATGTCAGTAAGCAGCCCAGATTGTAAAGCCGGTGGTTTTTGGTTGGAAGTTTTGCCAGGAAACCAGTGATCTATAGATTTCAGCTTTAGCAACCACAATAACACCAGGCGTGAAGATTTCTTTACAGGAACCGAAGGGAATCCATCAGCAAGTAGGTTATGATGATGGATCATGTACCCGCGTAAAATATAGATCCATTCCTTGTCACAGAGAACATCTTGGGAACTGGAGATGGAAAAAAACAATCCTGAGTAATATCATGTCTTATACTCCAGCCACATTCAGAGCTGCATTCATAATTCTGCTGTTACATCATATCTAACAAAGTAGTCACATCAAGAGCTGCATTCACAATTCGACCGTTACATCATGACTTATACTCCAGTCACATCCAGAGCTGCATTTATAATTGTGCTGTTACATCATGACTTATACTACAGTCACAGAGCTGAATTCCCAATTCTGATATTATAGCATTTCATACTCCAATCACCTTCAAAACTGCAGTCATGATGTTGCTGTTGGATGTTTCTAGGGTTTAAAACATGATGTAATGGCTGAATTGTGACTGCAGCTCTAAATATGACTGGAGTATAAGACATGATCTAACAGTCGGAATGTAACTGCAGCTCTGGGTGGGAGTGGAGTATAAGACATTATGTAACATTAAAATTGTGAATGCAGCTCTGGTAGTGACTGGAGTACAAGACCTGATGTAACAGTCGAATTGTGACTGAAGCTCTGGATGTGACTGGAGCATAAGAGATAATGTAACAGCAGAATAGTGACTGCAGCTCTATATGGGACTTGAGTATAAGACATAGTGGAACAGTTAAGTTAAAACTGCAGCTCTGGATGTAACTGCAGTATAAGACATGATGTAACAGTTGAATTGTGAATGCAGCTCTGGTTGTGACTGGAGTATAAGGTTGACCAAACATTCTGTGAAGGTTTCACCTGTTAGGGCGGGTTCACACATGGCGGAATTTCACTTAAATTCCGCTGCGGACACTCCGCAGCGTTATTCCGCAGCGGAGCCGTTTCTCCATTGACTTTCACTTTAATTTAGCAGTGTTCGTTTACACGATGCGTACAATTCCGCTGCGGAGCATAGGCTGCGGAGCGGAATTTGGTGTCCGCAGCATGCTCTGTCTGTTGCGGAGCAGTGGCGGACTCATGGCGGAATTTCTCCATTGACTTCAATGGAGATTCTAAGTTCCGCAATGAAGTCCGCAGCTGTCATGCACATGTCATGTGTGCTGCGGATGCGTCTTGCTTTTTTAACTTGACATTTCTTCATTCTGGCTGGACCTATGTATTTCTAGGTCTACAGCCAGACTGAGGAAGTCAATGGGGCTCCCGTAATGACGGGAGCGTTGCTAGGAGACGTCAGTAAATAGTCACTGTCCAGGGTGCTGAAAGAGTTAAGCGATCGGCAGTAACTGTTTCTGCACCCGGGACAGTGACTACCGATCTCAATATACATGTATCTGTAAAAAAATATATAAGTTCATACTTACCGAGAACTCCCTGTTTCTGTCTCCAGTCCGGCCTCCCAGGATGACGTTTCAGTCTAAGTGACGGCTGCAGCCAATCACAGGCTAATAACAGGCTGCAGCGGTCACATGGACTGCCGCGTCATCCAGGGAGGTCGGGCTGGATGCCGAAGGAGGGACGCGTCATAAAGACAACGGCCGGTAAGTATGAATTTCTTTTACTATCACTAGGGAAAGTGCTGTCCCTTCTCTCTATCCTGCACTGATAGGGAGAAGAGAAGCACTTTTCCCGCAGTCCGCAGCAGCTAGTCCGCATCAATTTTCTGCACATTTTGTGCAGATCCGCAGCCGTAATCCGCAACCCGGATTAGGTGCGGCATTGATGCGGACAGTTGCGGAGGAATTCCGCCATGTGTGGTCATGCCCTTACGTTGTAAGACATATTTTATTAGTTACTGTAGAAACGTCTTGAGGCTTCGCTGGTTTTAGCGCAGATGAGAAGACCGAGTGATCGCCCCAGTGTCTGTCCGCAGGTTACGTGGGAATATCCGCTCCGTTCCCTCATGTGGGATTTTTATTTCCTCGCTCATAATCTGGAGTCTAAATCGAGTATTTGTTGGAGGAATTTGCTGCTGGTTTTCTGTGATATTGAAGGGAAATGTAGAAAATTAATTAATGTGAAGAGTTAACAGAACGGCGTTTACGTTTCCTGTCTCGCGGCTCCGCTGGGCTTTCAGTAATTGCGCTCCTTTATAAGCCAAAGCTTCACCTTCTCAACTCCTTTGAAATAACATCTTAAAGAAGGTTCCATTCATAAGTAGTCCCAGGGAGGCGCAAAATGTGAAGGTACCTGCAGCAGGACGGTGATCAGCACGACGCGGCGATTCGCAGACTTGGGGGCGATTTAATAATTTCACTAATTTGACCTCGACCTTTTATCTCGGGTTTGTGGAACAAATCAAACCTGGAAATTAGAGACGTTTAAACCGTCACCGCAGTACGCACTGGAGGGGGCACAACTTAAACCAAAAAGTCTGAGGGCATCATATACATATAAGTATAATTCATCTGAACCCCCGGCCCCCATCACGAACAGGGAGAAAAGCAGAAGGGCGAGACGATTGGACCCGGAGGACAGAGATTTCTTCTCCACTTCTCACTGTTAGATCTACATGAAAACATTAATTACTTTGTAAATCCTTTGCTGTACTTACCTCATCTTATACTCAAGTCAACTCCAGAGCTGAACTCAAAATTCTGCTGGATGTATTTGGAATCAGACTGATGTTTACATGCACAAACACTTAGCTCTGTGGTCAGGAAAGCAGAATTGTGACTGCAGCTCTTGATGTGACTAGAGATAGGAAAAAGAATTATGCTGCAGAACCTCTGTGAAGAGTAGAGGACTCAGTGACTGACATTACCCTCCCAATGCATCTACCAAAAAGAGGTTCCTGCAGCGCGGGGATGGCAGTAATGGTGTTCTTCCCACAGCTGCTGCAGAACGTGTTTCAAAAGGGGAGAGGAGCTCATGTTCAACACTGTCCAATGACAGAGCTTCTCTCCTGGGAGAGATGGGGAGGTGGCGCCAGGGAGTGGTGGAGGAGCCTGCAAGGAGCGCAAAGAAGGCACCAAGAAGGACGTGAGGAGCCGCCAGAAGAGTAGACGAGGAGCGCCAGGAAGAGTAGACGAGGAGCCGCCAGGAGGAAGAGTAGACGAGGAGCCGCCAGGAAGAGTAGACGAGGAGCCGCCAGGAAGCGTAGACGAGGAACCGCCAGAGCGTAGACGAGGAGCCGCCAGGAAGAGTAGACGAGGAGCCGCCAGGAAGAGTAGACGAGGAGCCGCCAGGAGGTGGAGAGAGACGAGGAGCCGCCAGGAGGTGGAGGAGGAGACGATGAGCCGCCTGAGTGGAGGAAGAGACGAGGAGCCGCCAGGAGGTGGAGGAAGAGACGAGGAGCCGCCAGGAGGTGGAGGAGGAGACGAGGAGCCGCCAGGAGGTGGAGAAGGAGACGAGGAGCCGCCAGGAGGTGGAGGAGGAGACGAGGAGCCGCCAGGAGGTGGAGGAAGAGACGAGGAGCCGCCAGGAGGTGGAGGAAGAGACGAGGGAGCCGCCAGGAGGTGGAGGAAGAGACGAGGAGCCGCCAGGAGGGTGGAGGAAGAGACGGGGAGCCGCCAGGAGTGGAGGAAGAGACGAGGAGCCGCCAGGAGGTGGAGGAAGAGACGAGGAGCCGCCAGGAGGTGGAGGAAGAGACGAGGAGCCGCCAGGAGGTGGAGGAAGAGACGAGGAGCAGCCAGGAGGTGGAGACGAGGAGCCGCCAGGAGGTGGAGGAAGAGACGAGGAACCGCCAGGAAAGGGGCCAGGTGAAGTACCAGCCCCTGTTAAATCAAACAGTACCCTCTCCAATCAGTTGAGAATTGGGGGACGGTAGAAGAGGGGTTCTTTAAACTTGACACCCCCTTTAAATACAAGCCCCCAGAATAGACTGAGGTGGCGCTGTGATTGTCCCCACATGTTTCCACACCTGACGTCATATTAGTAGCAGAGAAGCCCCGTGGGCAGTGATGATTCTACCCTGGATTTCGCCTCCTCTACAATTTCATTGACTGTAAAATATAAAAACCATTTCATTGGCCATAAAAAAGACCGAAAGTTAAAAATAGAATAAAAAAATCCCCAAAACCTGGAGTGGAGGTGGAGAGCGCCGCTGGGGGGACCGGAGATCAGAAGGTTCCTGCGCCTCGGCTGCGGAGAACACGGACCCTTTCACACTGGTGGATTTACGCCGGGTCTGGGACGCACCTCGTAAAGAAGGTGACGGGGCCGGCAGATTAGGGGACGCTGTGAAGTTAATTTGGTTGCGTTTTTCCTTCTCCCATAAGGCGGGTCTCCAGCAGCAATCAATGAGCCGCACGACGGGGGCTTTACAAGATGAAATGTTGGGGCGCAGCCAGCACGGCCGTGTTACAGTCACTAAACAAACAGAACCTCCCCATGCTGGGCAGCCGCTCCACTGGGACCATGAAAAGGTTCTGTTCTCTGCCGCCGGCTCTAGATTCCCCCCTCCCCGTAAGAAGCTGAAATGACCCGGAACGTTCTCTGTTTACTCCATTCACTTATTTCGGGTTTGTGTTTATTCGCTTCTCCAATGAAGGAAACATTTTGACACAACGTTCGTGTTTGATGTTCAAAGCAAAACGAACGAGGAAGAGATTCTAGGAACCGCGCTGCGCACCGGGACGGGGGAGGGGCTGTGACTGCAGAACTTACCGGAATATGATGGAGGGAACCGGCGCCGCTCTACGTCTTCTAAATGATAGATGATTGGTGAACAATAAAGGATGATGATGATGAGTGATGGACAGTAATGAATGGTTTGTTGAGGATGTTGATAGCGATGACTGATGGATTATAATGGAGGATGATGATGATGATGGATGATAAAATAAAAAATGACATTGATTATAATGATGAATGATGACGACGATGGATGATGGTGGATGATTATTTATTATGGATGGGGATGATGATGATGGATTATGATTGACTATGGATGATGATGACGATGACTATGATGGACAATAATGGATGATGTTGGATGATACTTGATGGTGATTGATGACTATGGATGATGGTGGATGATGATTTATTATGGATGGGGATGATGATGGATTATGATTGACTATGGATGATGATGACTATGATGGACAATAATGGATGATGACTATGGATGATTATTATGGATGATGATTATGATGGACAATAATGGATGATGACTTTGGATGATTATTATGGATGATGATTATGATGGACATTAATGGATGATTGTGATTGATGACTATGGATGATGATTATGGATGATGATGATGGCGATGATACTGGATGATAATGATTTATGATGGATTATGATGATGACAATGGATGATGACTGTGATGGACATTAATGGATGATGACTGTGATGGACATTAATGGATGATGACTGTGATGGACATTATGGATGATGACTGTGATGGTCATTAAAGGATGATGACTGTGATGGACATTAAGGATGATGATGGTAATGATTGATGACTGGACGATGATTATGGAGGATGATGATTTATCATGGATGGTGATGATGATGATGGATTATGATTGATGACAATGGATGATGATAATGATACTGGATAATAATGATGATGATTATGATGGACAATAATGGATGATGATTATGTATGATGATGATGACGATGACGACTATGATGAGCTTGGGGATTATAAAGTCTGTTATCCGTAATATTTACTGTCACATTATGAGTTATTCCGGTCACTAGTATAAAACTGTCCGTACACTGGAGACTGTGGAAGATTTAGATGATTTTCTCTCCACTCTCCGCGCCTTTTCGTGACAAATACGTGACAGACGGCGGCTGAAGACGGTTATCTGTGGGGAAGTAGATCTACCATATTGGATTTTCTCAGTGGTTGTCGGGTGCAGTCCTGTAAAGTCGTCCTCACAGCTCTGCATCCCATCAATAGACGGCCGAGAGCGACACGTAATACAGAGAACCGCCATCTGACGTAATCTGGTGGGCAAGTGTGACATGAGAAACCTGATATCAACTGGCGCCGGCCCCTCCATAGCGGAGACAGTGGTGCGGCCATTGATAATAATAATTCCTGATTTCCTCTGAATAACCGCCTGTTAAACCTCCATATAATGCTGAGCACATCGGTAAACCCTTCACTTTACTTCTACTGAATCTGGGATTTATCAGGTCTTATACTCCGATCACATCCAGAGCTGCATCTACAATTCTGCTGCTGCTTCATGTCTTTTACTCCGGTCCCATCCAGAGCTGCATCTACAATTCTGCTGCTGCTTCATGTCTTATACTCCAGTCACATCCTGAGCTGCAGTCTGTAGGTTGACCCTAGAAAAAAAAACTGTCGATTGTCTATACCCCCTCCTCCAAATAGTCATGTGACCTCACAGCTGAGCTCTAACTGTATAACTTCCAAATGAAAATCCCACAATACACTGCTCTCTGGTTACAGGATAGTAGCAAATTCTAGCTGCTGCTCTGGATGTGACTGGAGTATAATACAAATAAATATAGCCAAGGATTACAACGTTCCTGAATGTTTCATGTAGATTTCATCAATGGAGTTGCTTTTGTGTTTCCGGCTTTGGTGAGAGGCGCAGCTGATTGGAGGAGACGTGACAAGTCTATAGGGTGGGGGCACATATATATATATCGGTGTGCGGGGTCTGTGCCCGGTGACTTGCGCCTCGAGGTGTGTTTTGTGTTGGTTCATCTCATGTAAATCATTTCTTTTGGCCGAGCCGCTTCCTCAGCCGACACAATGTCCATTACAAGGTCATAAAACGCCTCATTTCCAGTTGTTTTGGCGGCCCGGGCAGCGGCATTTTAGGAAAACTTTATGGAGGATATCGCGTTTTTTTCAGGCAAGGTGTGAGATTTGGCGGCCTGCGCCCGGCTGCTCCAACGTCAAGTAATTAGTAGTCCGGTCACCTCCAAAATAAACATGGCAGAAACTCGGCGACTCCTCACCATTCACCGGAAACATGGAGCACAGAGACAATCGCCCGGCCGATTAACCCTCAGACTGAAAAAACGAAGTGTTATTAACCCTTCCCTCGCCTCCGACCGTCCCATGACAAGTAGTAATTAACAACGGGCTCCAGGGTTCTTGTGCACCGGTATCTGTATTCAGGCCGGCGGGCACAATGCTGGTGTTCTTAGTTCTTCTATAAGATC